>NC_081568.1:54665511-54791566 GCF_022355385.1 Mustela nigripes
TATCTATAGATATATATCTAGATATCTAGATATATATCTATAGATATCTAGATATATATCTATAGATATATATATAGAGAGAGAGAGAGAGAGAGATGGACTGGTGAATATAACAGAGCCACCCACTTGATTTTGGTGGCTCTTAGAAGCAACTACTTTCCAAATTTTTAAAGAAATTTTGGTAATCTGGTCTCTTAGAAGAAACTACCTCCCAAAGCTTTAAAGAAAGAAAAACTTTATACACACACACACACATATATATATACATATATATGTATATGTAGACACAATGAAGGGATGGAATATGACTTTAAAGATGAAAATTTTAAAAAGATTCTAAGAAAGGAATTGATAAGATAAGTTGGTTAGAAAATGAAAAGAAAAGAAAAAGAGGAAAAAATGTGATCAAGCTGGAGCTAGATTTAGGATATATTTTGAGTTATTAGAAGTAATTATATACCAAAATTTTAAAGAATAGAAACCTATATGTATACAAAATATAAGGTTAAATCCAATGAAGGGATAAAATATAACTATAACAATGAAAATTTAAAAAGTTTTTTTAAAAAGGTATTTTAAGATAAAAATAATTCAAAAATATTGAAAGAAGAAAGAGGAAAAGTTAAAAAATAGAATAGGAAAAAGATAAAAAGAATTAACTTTGCAAATCTAAATGATCATGGGAAAACACCCATCTTCTTGGTTTTGCTTTCCCCTAGCTCTGGAGTTCTGTAGTTCTCATTGATTGGTGATATTGGTTTTGGGTGGATGTTCTTGCTGATCTTCTGGGGGAGGGGCCTCTTGCAGTGATTCTCAGATGTCTTTGCTGAGGCAGAATTGCACGCCCTTTCCACTGACCAAGCTAAGCAATCTGCTCTGGTTTGCTCTTAGTAGCTTTTGTTCCCTGAATGCTTTCTGTAGAGCTTTGGAGGAGGAGAATGAAGATGGTGGCCCCCAATCTCTGGCTTGGGGGAGCAGAGAGCTCTGGATCCCACTCCTCAGTGCACCCTCAGAGAAAAGCAGTCAATCCCTCTTGTCTCCCTGGTCTCTGCTGTACTTTGTACTCCCCTGTGACCAAGTGTTTCTATCTCTGGAACACAGCCCCATCTGGAGTCTCCAAACCCAGCAGATTCTTGCCACGTGCTCCTGAGCTGCTCCTCCAGAAGGAGAAAGCAGGGGATCTCTCCAGATCTGCCACTTGTAGGGTCCCTGCTCAAAGAGCAGTGGTCGACTATGCCTTGGATCATAGTTTATGGTAACCCCTAGCTGAGAGAACCCACCCTCATCTCCATCTCCATTTCTGGCTTCCTGCTCCAATACCTCACTGCTCTGCCACACTCAGACACCCCCAGTCTTTCTGTGACCTTTCAGGTCCTGAGACTACACTGTCTCCATGAGGGCTCGGCCCCTGCTTAGCCTCTGGAGCAATGTCTCTCAATGGAGCAGACTTCTAAAGTTCTGTTTTCTCCTCCACTGCTTCACTGCTTGCCATACCTGGCCCCTCCCCCTGCAGTTTATCTTCTTGTCACTTCCTACCTTCCTGAAAGTGGCCAATTTTCTGTTCCTTGATTTGCTTCTCTTCTCTTCTATCTCCTGTTGAGTTTGTAGCTGTTCAGAATGGTTTGAAAACTATCTAGCTGAACTCCTGAGACCTAATGATATTTCAGTTTCCTACTCCTCCTCCATCTTGCTTCCTCTTCTCTCAAACTCTCTTAATGGTTCTCATTATAAGATGAAATATCCCAGATTCTCATCCTAGGCAATATGGTCTTTCATAATTAGAATCCAGTATATATTCCCAACTTTATTCTTAATCTGACCTTTCAACCTATCATCCTTTCATTTTATGATCTGTTTAGGTATAAACAGATCACTCACAAATCAACAATAAGTTCAGAACTTAGTATGGTACCAACCAGTTTTGTATATTTATTTTTTCTTTAAAAGTTGCGGCAAAATCAAAGGAACCATCTAAACAGAGACTTCTTTAAACAAAAAGTCCTTTGTACTCCTAAGCAATAGGGAAATCATTGTGTAGGTCTACTATAGATATCAATAGAGATGGGTCTCAGTTTGCCTATTAATCAAAACTTGTTCCACCATTTTTCTTGCCAATTGCTGAATAAACTTTGATGGGTTTGGTATCTGGCTATTGGAATGATGTAAAAAAAATGGGCATTCAGAGCCTAGGGTCTGATGGTGAGATGATATATGAGTGTGACTCTGGTGACTATAAAACTTGCTTTTTGGTCAAATTTGTAATTTCTGCAGAACTGGAAGAGCATTAGTTACAGTGATTCTTGACCACCTATAAATTGTGAAGTTTAAACAAGTGAATCAATTGTCTCTTCAATTGTTAGCAAGTAAGGAGAGGGTGGAAGAATCATTTATTAAATGTACTTCAAATAACAGTGAATGTCTGGAATTGAATGTTCTCTTGAAAATATTGCTTGTTAACAGATGAGGGCATTGGAAGCATGGGCTTAGGGGTATTAAAAATGTTTTTGAGTTTCTTTGTTTTTGTTGTTGTTTTTTGAGGATAAATATATCTCAGATGTTTAGCTTCTAGAAGACATATCTACCACTATGTCTTTGATTTGGAACTCAAAGCCATTTCCTAGTTACAAAGACAGTATGTCCATGCCACTGAAGACATTTAGAGGCACTAGAATGGCAGATACCAAACTTTTCTGTTTGTGGTGTGTATGTGTGTGTGTATGTGTGTCTGCAGGATTTCTGTGTAAGTATTATGTTTTTGAAATACATTCCATGAATAATTTTCAACAATCTTTCCTCACTTACATGATGTCTGTTATATCTGCAAACCACACTGTGTTCTGTGGCCTCTCTCCACCAGTCATATGATGCTTTCCCTATTTCCTTGGTATCTGTACATATCTCATTATGATGTGTGTATGGTAGTGAGTGGGATCCTTTTATTTATCTCCCAGTTTGCTTTCTAGTTGATAAAGATGATAGTCTTCCTGGTCTGAAGTGAACATTGTAATATGTATATCTGTTTTTGATCTTAAAAAAATATTGCAAAGTTTGTATATATGATCCTGTCAACTTTTACATATAGAACATGATGCACTGATAACTATGTAGTAGTGAAAATAAAGTTTGGACTACATGAAAACTTAGGTCTCTTGTCTTTGGAAAGTCAAGAAAAGTTGTGTCCATTAGCTCTTTGGGATGAACATCTAGAATAAGACGCTTTTGCCTAATATAGTACAGAGCAGTGTATTTCTACTATCAAAATGTATAGAAGTATATGTATTAATGATCAGATAAATTTATTGAGCTTCAGGCTGTACATTGATAGTTTTAAAACTGGGGCTTTTTTTTTTTTTTAAATAGAATATACTCTCATAATGAGCAAAGGCAAAGAGTAAAGAAGAGATAAAACACATGGAAACTCCATGCTTGACTAAATGCTTATTACATAACAATTATATCCACTTGTTCTGTCAGTTCCTTTATAAGGTAGAGGCAAGAGAAACTTTGAGAAAGCATTTGAAGAGTAAAATGAACATGTAACCAAACAGTCTAAGTGGAAAGACTGGACTTCTTTATACCTATCTCCTATCCAGCATAGAAATGAAGTTAGTGTTGTATTGCTCTTCTTCCAAGCCCCAGAAGCCTTTGAGAGTTGGGTTTTACTTGGTGTGACTTGTCAGATCTCCTTGTGGCTAGTGAATTCTCCAGGGAGACTTACTGTTACTTGTTAAAATTAATCAATGAAACAAGATGGAATTGGGAGGGAGACAAACCATAAGTGACCCTTAATCTCACAAAACAAACTGAGGGTTGCTGGGGGGAGGGGGTTTGGGAGAAGGGGGTGGGATTATGGACATTGGGGAGGGTATGTGCTTTGGTGAGTGCTGTGAAGTGTGTAAACCTGGTGATTCACAGACCTGTACCCCTGGGGATAAAAATATATGTTTATAAAAAATTAAAAATTAAAAAAAATTAATCAATCAGAACATGGGCTCTTCATTAAAAGAAACTGAGTAAAGAATCTGAAGTCCACAATTCTATAAGTCAAGGCTTAGAAACAAAATATTCTTACCTGCATTTCTCCACAGGAAGCTTTAGAAAGAAAAGTTACCATGTATTACTTTTCATAGTTGAAAAGAAGAGTTTACTTGTTTAGAATCTCAACAAGCCATATTTCCTTCATGTAAGGGTTATGAAAAACAACTATAAAATTGCATGACTCCAAGTGGGAATAGGTCTTTTTTTGTGAAAAGGGCAAATACTCCTTTAACAAATACTTCCATTGGCAAATTGTTAATGGGGCTATCATGAAGGGCTTACGTGATGATCCAGGAGATAATTGAGAAATTTGGGATGCTTGTTCTTCTTTACCAAATCTGGCTTATGTTATTTCTGAGCCAAGCTGTTGACCTTTTCTTACTTCTTTTGTTAAGCTGTGGCACCAAAAGGATTATGTATCCAAACAATTTTAGAGAAGCTTTTCACCATGAGAAAAGTAGGGGACTTAAATTTATTGAATACTGCTGCATTTAACCTATTTAATTGGAACACGTTAATTAGATCTAATTGCAAAGTTGTTTTAATTGGAAAATCAAGCATTGCACTGATATTGGTGTGCATGATTAAACAAAGTAACGGAGGTCACCAGTAGATTGTGTAAGATTCATGCCTGTGATTGATTAAGTATGAAAGTTAATCAATTTAATTTATGTGATTGATGTTAATTCTTTCCTTTTGAAATTGCCTGTTCGTATCTTATTTTATCAAGATACCGTGTCTGGAATGTCAACTAAACTACAGTAGCTCTTCAATTTGTTTATTTTGGTATAATGATGTGTTTATTTCTGATCTAAGTAATTTTAACATGGTTTTTGTGTCACTAATTAAGATTTTCAAGTTACTGGAAATAAAATTAGATTTTCTATTAAGAAAATTTAATTTTCCTGGGGAAATAATTCAAGCAACATGGGAAACTTAACCTATTAGTTCCATTAGTGGAGTTGATAATTTATTGCTTTAAAACATATGCCATGCAGCTCAGGAACAAAGGTGTCCCTTTGTTTAATCATCTCAATGTCAATGTGCTTTATGCTTCCTGATCACAATGATGATAATTGTAAAAATAATGAGAAGATGAAGAACATTTATATAGTACTTATTATGTACTACTTATTATATGATAACTTATTATGTTCCAGGCATTGTTTTAATTTCATTAAATGTAATAACCCATTCAATAACTTATATTATGTAAATACATTTGCTTCTGTGAATTTTCTTTTATCAAAGTCACAATGGTAATATCTTCTTATGAATTGATTCCTGTTTTTTGCACAGTAACGAACATATGTAGTTAAGTCATAACAAGATAAAATTATTTGCCTAGCTTATATATTTAGTAGATACTTGATCATCTTCATATTTAACATTGTAAAAGTTGAGTCTATTCATATGTTTGGATCTGTACCTTGTATCAATCAGGGTTCTCCAGAAAAACAGAATCAATAAGCAATGTTTATATCTTTATCTTATTTATGTCTACCTATCTACATAAATACCTAGCTGTAGAGAGAATTCCTTTAAGGATTTCTTTTAAGGACCTGGCTTCTCTGATTTGGAATGGGGAATGGTTTGGAAGTCTGAAGTTGTTTGGCAGGCTGACAGGCTAGACACTCAGGCAGGAGGTGATGCTGTAACTCTGAGACTGGTATCTATGGAGAGGGCTACCAGCCCGGAAACTGACACAGGAATTGATATTGCAATCTTGGAGAATTTCTTCTTTTTCAGAAAACCTTGTATTTTTTTAAGGCCCTCAACTGATTGAATGACATCCACCCACAATACTGAGGATAAACTCTTTTGCTTAGAGTTAATTGATTGTAGCTATTGACCACATCTATACAATGCCTTTACACAAAGACCTAGATACATGTTTAAGTAACTGGGTATTATACACTAGCCGTGTTGATATATAAAATTCACCATCACATAACTTAAATTTATATTAATGGTTTATAGAAGTTAACAGGAGTCATGGGAATGAATATATATCTAACCATAGTGAAACATCAATATAGTATTATTCTGGAGTTAGATAATTGTATTGATAACTTAGTAATAGTTTGCAGTGTTAAAGTTGTGACAGACTTTTTGAAGTCTTTTCTTTCTTTCCTTTCAATTTTCCAGACTCCCTTGTAGCCTGGGGGCCATGAAACTCAGTTTTTATGCAAAAGACATACCTATAGGTCTCTTGAGGAAGGGAAGTTGTTTGAGGAAACTTAATTTTTTTCTAAATAAGACATAAAATAAAAATAAAAAACAAATACTGCTGCACAGGTTTTCTTCTTCTTCTTGGCCAAGCTATAGAAATGAAGCCTAGGAAAGTGGCAATCACTGGCAATCATAAGGAAAAAAGGCAACATGCTAAAGATGGTGAAGCTGTGAAATAGGAAGAACAGGTTTCCCAGAGGATAGTACTGAGTTGTTACTCTTTGCTACTACTCCCTGACACTGGTCTTTCTTATAAGAAAAACAATACACCTCTGTTTTAAAGCTACTACAATATGTGGTTCCTTGAGTTTATTTGCTTATTTGCTTTTCTTTTTGTTAGTATCAGGACACAGTGCTCACTAAGGTTGTTTTTTGTTTTGTTGTTGTTGTTTTTTACTATTTTTATTAGTAAATGGAGAATCTGTTTATATTTATCGGATATGCAAAGCAAATTGTGATATAGAATTACATCATCATCCTTCACAATTAATGTTATTTTATCAGGAGAGATATTTCTAAAAGAATATTAAAGCATTCCAAACTTTCCAAAACAAAATCAAGGGCTCTTCCAAGAATATGCAGTGTTGACTAGGAGGGACTAAGAAATCATCTACATACTGTTTTTTTTCTGAGCTGTATTACTCTACCTATTCATTAGTAACATATTATTTAAAGTTAATTTCTAATGTAAAGGATAATAGGTACATGTATATAGATTTTTTTGGAGGGGGACACTCAATTTAAGAAGGGGAAAAAAAGATTCAAAGGTAAGAGTAAGAGTAGGATACTTGAAAATTAATGCTATACTTTTTTTTTCAACTGCTTATGAGTTAGCTCCTCTCCTCTGCAGGGATGAAAGGGAATGATGGTGGTATCAAAAACATAATCTTACCTTTTCTTTGTTCTCATATGATGTTTATTGTCTAGTACAGATTCATAAATAAATGTATACTGGGTCACTGAATGAGTGAAAAGCAAACTAGTTAATTATCAGTGTACCAGAGATATTTGTGTCAGAAGTGCTTATAGAAGAACAAACAAAAAATAACAGGAATTTAGTCTAGAAAGGAAATTTCAAGAAGATGTACATGAATTCTATGAAATTTTGAAATGTATAAACAAAGAGAATGCCATTTTATGTAATAAAATCAAGACTATAAGAGTAAGAATCATTTTTAGCAATTTTAAGTTAAAAATGTATATGGGGTTATCTCTTGTGGTTTTAAAATTTTAAGTTATACACACACATAGGGATGTTTATGTGTGTGTATATGTTATATTCATGGTGTAAAATAAGAAATAAAGAAGTTTTTATTTCAACAGTTTTCAAAATCTTGAAGCATAAATACAGGCAGATCTTGGCTTTCCATGTATTTATTTTTCATGTGTTTTTAATAATTTCTTTCATTGTTCAGAAGACCATAACCTCAGTGTCAGGCACTCGATACCTGAACAGCCAGTAATGTGTGTAATGGAAAAGTTGCTTATATAAGATAAATTTGGTGATTTTACATAAGATTCCCTTTTTTTTTAGTTCTCTTGAATGATAGGGAAAATGAGGGAATACTGAAATTGCCTTCTAAAATGCCATTGATAGGCTGGAACTGACAGATGGGTGTCCGATTAGATCAAGCATTCAATTAGAATTCACTCCAGGTCCTACCATTCCCTGTTTTCTCCCAACAAAGAGATATTTACTTGGTTATTGTTAATCAAGGAATGTGAATAGAGAAATACAAAAATGTATCTTTATTATTGCTACTATCTAAAAGGAAAACAAAATGCAGACCAAAGGGGCTTTCATGGTACAAAAAAATGCAATAAAGCATATTCCATTAAGGGAATAAAGAATATTATAACATAGGGTGCCTGGGTGGCTGAGTGGGTTAAGCCGCTGCCTTTGGCTCAGGTCATGATCTCAGGGTCCTGGGATCGAGTCCCACATCTGGCTCTCTGCTCAGCAGGGAGCCTGCTTCCTCCTCTCTCTCTCTGCCTGCCTCTCTATCTACTTGTGATCTCTCTCTGTCAAATAAATAAATGAAATCTTTTTTTTTTTAAAGAATATTATAACATGTTCAATAGCAAATTGACAGTATAATCTAGAATTATACAGGTCAGTATGGTAGTCACTAGATATATGCAGCTACTGAGCTCTTCAAATGTGGCTAGTCCAAATCAAATATAAGGTGTAAATTGAAAGATATACTGAGTTTTGAAGACCTATTGAAAAATAATTTAATGACTTTTTAATTATATGTTTAAATGAAATATTTTTTACCATGACTTGTATAAATTACATTGAAATTAATTGCTACCAGTTTTAAAACTGTAGCAGCTATGTAAATGTCTGTTCCCCAACCCCACATTATTAGTACTAGTAAATTAACACCTTATTTACATGTCTTTTATTTCTTTTTCTTGTGTAATTAATCTCATTAGAACCTCTAGTTCAGTTTGAATGTGTTATAGAAGTGATGAGGTAGATATCCTTACCTATTCCTGATCTTATTGGGAAAAAAAAAAAATCTGTCTTTGAGAACTAAGTATGATGTCAGGTGTAGGTTTTTGGTAGATGGCCTTTATCAGATTGAGAAAGTTCCTTTGTATTCCTAGTTTGCTGAGAATTTTTACCAAGAATAGACAATGGATTTTCCCAAAGCTTTTTTTTTTTTTTTAATTGAGCACTCATATTTTTTTAATCCGTTTTTAATATGGTGAATTATGTATATTTTTAAAGATTTTATTTATTTATTTGACAGACAGAGATCGCAAGTAGGCAGAGAGGCAGGCAGAGAGAGAGGAGGAAGCAGGCTCCCTGCTGAGCAGAGAGCCTGATGTGGGGCTTGATCCCAGGACCCTGAAATCACGACCCAAGCTGAAGGCAGAGGCTCAACCACTGAGCCACCCAGGCGCCCCTGGTGAATTATATTTTGCATGTTAAACCAGCCTTGCATTCCTGGGATAAATCCCATTTAGTTGTAATGTATTCTTATTTATATATTGCTAGCATATATATTCCTGTTTATATATTCCTATATATATATATTACTAAAATTATGTTTAAATTCCTGCATCTATTTTTAAGAGGAATATTTAGTTTGCAGTTTACTTTTCTTGTATAGTGTTTATCAGGTTTTGTATCAAGGTAGTTAGCTTTATAGAATGAGTTCAAAAATAATCCCTTTCCCACTATATTCCAGAAGAGTTTATATGGAAATCCCCCACTACCTCCACAAAAACCCTTAATTGTTTCATGGAAATCACCTGTGAAGACATTGGGACATAGTCATCTTTATGGAAAGTTAAATAAGTACAACTTGAATTTGTTTAATAGATGTACAGATTTTTGTATTTCTTCTTTAGTGAACCTTGGTAGTTTGTGTTTTACAAGGATTTTTTCCTTTACATCTGAGCATGGATTTTATTGGCAAAAAGGTTTTCATAGTATTTCTTGTTTTTAATTTCTGTAAAATTTCTATAGTAATGCCACTTCTTTCATTCTTGATATTGATAATCTGTGTCATCTTTTTTCCTCACTGGTTTTGGAAAAGGGTGGCCAATTGCATTAATCTCAAATAACCAGCTATGGATTTCTTTGTTTTTTAATATAAATATTCTGTGCTTTGTATAATTAATCCCCACTTTGCCTTTATTACAATCTTATTTCTCAGTTGGATTTCATTTCATTTCATTTTTCTGGTTCCTTTTATTTTTTAAAGATTATATTTACCTATTTATTGAGAGGGTGAGAAAGAGAGAGAGAAGTTATGTGATTGGGGGTAGGGTCAGAGGAAGAAGGGAGAGAGAATCTCAAGCAGACTTCTCTGAGTGCAGAGCCCAAGGGGCTCCATCTCACAACCCTGAGATCATGACCTGAGCCAAAATTGAGAGTTGGAAACTTAACTAACTGAGCCACCAAGATGCCCCTTATTTTCCTAGTTTCTTCCATTAGATGCTACAGTCATTAATTTGATATTTTCTTCTTTTCTAACTTAGGTATTTAGTTCTGTAAACTTTCCCTTAAGTATTGCTTTGTCAACATCTACCATATTTAGTAACTTATATTTTCATTTCCATTCAGCAAAAATACTATTTTTTTCTTTGAAATTATTTTTTGACTCTTGGGTTATTTAAATATATGTTGTCTATTTTCTATATTCAAGGAGTTTTTTTTCCCAGAGATTTTTCAGTGTTTAATTTCTAATTTAATGCCATTGTGGTCATAGAACAAACTTTGTATGCCTTAAGGCTTTTTCAATTTAGTGAGACTTGTCTTTTAAATTTAATGAGACATAATAGGACCCAAATATGAATATCTTGGTAAATGATGTGTGTACTTCTGAAGCATGGATATTCTGTTGTTTTTGGATAGAACATTTTATAATAACAATTATAAAGAGTGGTTGATTGGTTGTTTAAATTTTTTGTAATTTTGCTGTCTACGTGTTGTTTTAGCTATTGAGATGGAATATTGAAATCTTTCATTCTTTTTTTAAGATTTTATTTATTTATTTGAGATAAAGAGAAAGAGCAGGGAGGAGGAGCAGAGGTAGAGTTAGAGGGACAAGCAGATGCCCGGCTGTGCAGGGACCCCAACTTGGGGGTTAATCACAGGACCCTGAGATTATGGCCTGAAACAGAGTCAGACACTTAATCAGCTAAGCACACCTGAAATCTTTCATTCTCCCTAGAAATTCATCCTTGAAGTTTTTAATCAATTTCTGTTCTGTATATTTTGAAGCTTTGTTATTGGTGCCATCACGCTAAGGATTTTTATATTCTTCTGATCAATCAATCACTTTATCATTTTTAGAAAGAAGTTCTTTAAACCCTTGGTATTATTACTTGATCTAAAATTGTCTATCTGATACTGTTTTAGCAACTCTTGCTTCTTTTGGATTATTATTAGTAAGGCATATCATTTTCTATTTTTTTCCTATGTACCTATTAGTGATTTTATATTCAAAGTGGGTTACTTGTAGGTAGCACCTGGGTAGATTTTGATTTTTTATCCAATTTGATAATCTCTGCATTTTAATTGGGAGCATTTTAGACTATTTATTTTAATGTAATTATCTCAATAATTTTTATGGTTCTATTCCCTGCCCCCCCTTTTTAGTTACTTCACTATCACTCTTTTGTTATTTTAGTGTAGTTAACTATTTCTTAAACATAGCAAAAAGTCAAGAGTACCTAGCTTTTAGAAATTTGATTCAAAATTTTACTGACGTTTCCTAGACAGAGAGTAATGCATGAAAGGAATAAATTGTGAGAAGATTATTAATGAAGAAAGAAAACTGGAATTATCTTCAGATACTTGCTTACTTAGAATACTCAAAAGAATCAGTAGATAAATTAATTGGGGTTGGTAGATTTAACACCATTATTAAGGGATTGGTTTTACTCACTAAAAATCAGTTCTTGGAAAAGCATTCTTTTCCATTGTGTATTTATGTTGAGCATTTAACCATTTGTGGAGGGACATCTAAAATTCATGGTTGGTTGTTTCTGATAGATTTCTCTATCTTGTTCAGTTATGGCTTTGCCTATGGAGTTTGTTTCCTAAATTGCATGACTATGATGAATAGCTCTTAAATTCACTTGGTTTGGTAAACACCTTAAGGCAAAATATCTTGCTTACTTTCTAGGTTCTTGTCTTCACTGAGTCATTTATATTTTTGCCAATGAATCTCATCATGGAGGAAAACTTATCCAGTAATTTTAGCTGTTTTTAATGAAACAGATTGCCAATTTCCCATTGGCCATATTGCCAAAAAAGCTTAACCTATACAATTTTCACAGCTGTATAATTCACAATGTGTAATTCTTACAGTGCAATAATGTGGATGATAAGATAAGTTTCAGGAGTTCCATCTCAAGCATTAAAATTAAAATAAGTAAGACAAACAATTTACTGTCTGTCTCATAGTTTCTATAGGACAGAAGATAAATTAAAACATTTTTGTATCTCTTTATCTCGTGCTCTTAAGAGTATTTAAATGTGATGCCCTGAATTAAACATAAAAGTTATCTGAGTATACAATACAATAAGGTTATTCTTTACTATATTTCTGTGTATTTATATATATTTAACTTAAAGTTTCATTAGATATTTTTCATTAGGTCCATTTTAGCCTAATTATGCAACAAAAATCCCTAAGTACCTATCATGGGTTTGTCCCGATAAGTAGACAAATTGTTAAGACACAGATTTTTACTCTATAGATTATGACTCTCAGGTTGTAAATGATGAAAAATTACCTCACTCTGACTTAAAGATACTTAATTGATTTACACAGCTGAAAAGTGAAAAAAATCAAAATGATTTCAGACAGGATTTGAATCAGTATCTCAATAAAGTAATCTGAGATCTGACTTCTTTCTGCTTTGACTATAGTTGTGTTAGCTTCTCCACCAACCTCACTATACTGTTCCATAGACTCTGCTTGTGTAGGCTTTTCCTCCTGTGGTAGAGTCTAGGTTTTATATTTTTATTTTACATCTTCCATGAAATAAAAATGACTTTTTCCTGATAAGAAAAAGTTTAAAAGAGGAAGTGAAAACTTTTCCCTCAGAGAAAAGCTCAACAAATATTTGCTCAAATTGTATCATGTCACATCACATGAGCCTATTTAGGATATTAGTTTGTCTCTGTACCTAGTTACTTCTGAGAGAGAAGGGGTTTTATCAAGATAATTTAGAGACTAGTAAGAATAAGAAAGGTAGGACTCTTGGGTGGCTCAGTTGGTTAAGTCCTATTCTTGATTTTGGTTCAGGTCATGATCTCAATGTTGTGGGATCGAGCCCTCCCTAGGGCTCTGTGCTGAGCATGGAACCTGCTTAGGACTCTCTCTTCCTCTCCTTTACTCTATCCTGTCCCCCACATACTCTCTCTCTCTCTTTCTCAAAAAAAAAAAAAAGAAAGAAAGAAAACAAAAGAAAAAAGAATAAGGATGATCTATTTACAATGATGTGGATAGAGCTAGAGTATCATGCTAGAAAAAATAAGTTAGTAAGAGAAAGAAAAATACTGTATGATTTCACTCATATGTGGGATTTAAGAAACAAAAGAAACAATTATAGGAGGAGAAAAGAGGCAAAACAAGAAATAGACTCTTAATCATAGAAAACAAACTGATGGTTACCAGAGGAGGGGGGGGGGGAGAATGGATTAAGTAGGTAATATCTTACCTATGATAAGAACCAGCTGTTGTATGGAAATGTTGAATCACTATATTATACATCTGAAACTAATACTGCACTGTATGTGAACTGACTGGAATTTAAATTTTAAAAAGAGTTAAAAAAAAAAAAGAATAAGAAAGTGACCGAAGGCTAATGATGGGAGAAAGGGTGGAACGGATAATTACTTCTGCGTTCCATGCCATCCTTTAGACATTTTTTGAATTGGGAACATTAAATCATCACTAAAAATTGTTCAGTAATTGAGTATAGTCAAGAAAAATTGGGGCGCCTGGGTGGCTCAGTGGGTTAAGCCGCTGCCTTCGGCTCAGGTCATGATCTCAGGGTCCTGGGATCGAGTCCCGCATCGGGCTCTCTGCTCAGCAGGGAGCCTGCTTCCTCCTCTCTCTCTGCCTGCCTCTGCCTACTTGTGATCTCTGTCTGTCAAATAAATAAAATCTTTTAAAAAAAAAAAAAAAAAAAAAAAAAAAAAGAAAAATTGTCAAATTTGAAACGGCAGACTAATATTAGACTAGACTTCTCTTTATCGTGATGTTTGACTCTGCTTTTTAAACACAGCCATATGACTTAGATATATTCCTATAAATTTTATCCTACTGGTTTTTCACTGCCATTCCTGCTTGTTGAGTCTTTTCAGAATCTTGATTCTGTCAACTGTCATATTAACTTACCCTTCTAGACTGAGGTCACCTGAAAATTTGATAAGCAAATCTCCTTTATCTCTACCACATATAAAAAATGTTTCATAGGAAAAGGCCAAATATACTGGTTGAGGTTTTTTGCTTTTTTTTTTTTTTTTTTATAATTCATGGGCAAAAACTTGAATAAGTCATGACTAGTACGTGATAAAATTGGGTAAAAATATTCAGTTTTTCTACTAGTATCCATATCAGCCTGAATTAGTAATGCTACTACTAAGCATTCACAATCACATACAATATAGTCAGGGTTGGGTAAGGATAAGAACAAAAGGTCAGGTTTATCTGTTGTAAAGAGTTCATGGTTTAAAAAAAGAGACAGAATAATGATTTCACATTTTGATGCACCCATTTCAACTATGTCAAAACAGACAAAAGAGTTCTCTGTTAGAATTCTGTTAGAATGTCTCCATCTGCTGTATGCATCTGTAGGAGTGCTGACAATGATTCCATCTTTGGCCCTTCATCTTGTTCATGCTTGCTCAATGACTTTTCTTGGGGCTATGGGTCTCAGGCCTCTTAGAAATGCCTGTTGAGCTTGGGATGGTTGGAGGCTTGTTTTGGCCTCCCAGGGGACTGTTAAAGATACAGGCACCCCAAAATCTAACTAGCTAAAGTTTAGTTATCAATTAAGTGCATGCAAGACTTTAGAGGTGCATGTGAACGCTTTGATCTTACTAGGATGCCCTACTTTGTGTCAGTTTTCTTTATAAAACCTGTGGACTAAAGTCTGGATTTGGTGGAGAATAATTTGCAGCTGCTGTGAATCATCCTCTGCCTGATACTCCCATCAGTAAGTTACCCTGAATAAAGTTCCATTTAAACTGTATGCAGTGACATCCTTCATTTTCTGGTATCAAAGTGCCTTCTCAGTTTGAGGGATATTTTCTGTCTCTCCCCCACCTTCTAACAGCATCTATTGGTTCTTGTTCTATAAAGTTACGTGCAGCCATTTATTGATAATCCACTCTACCCTCCCAACTGGTCTGGTGCTTTAATAGTATAATTTCCAAATTCCGATTCACACATTTGATCTTTTATTTGACCTTTTCTCACTTTTCCAATTGTCATTTCTGCCTGCTTAATCTGTCAGTATGCTTTGTGAACCCATGTTTGATGGGATATACTGGTGAATCATGTAATTTCTTTATTGATGATGCATTTCTCTAGGTAAAGGAAAGCTAATAACTCAGGAAAAATGCAAGTAGAAGAACTGGGACAGCAAGCCTGTGACTAAAGGCTCACACACTTTTAAGGGGAATCCTTTTTCTTTCTACCCAAAGCCATGGTCAATGCAGGAAATTTACCTTAGTGCCTCTCTTGGCTAACACTGTTTTATTGTTTTCACTGTGATTGTCGCTTTGTTTGTCTTATTGAAGGCCACACTATATCTCCATCTATACCAAGGTCCCTACCCTTGAATGACTATTAAAACTTAACCCCCCAGATTAGATATTGTGAACTCTCTTAGGATAGCTGTAGAAACAGCTCTCTGCTTTTCAGCTATCTTCATTTTGTCCTCTTTCATTGAAAACTCCCAGTTCCTTTCCTCATTCTTTTTTCTTTACTATCTTTAATAATCTTGTTGAGACCCTTCTAATATTAATGAACTTAGACTTAAGTAACTACTCCAAAGTCTACGTTGACTACAGTAAGGATATGCATTTTTTCTGAATTATTATTATTATTATTACTATACACTTTAAGTGTTCATATATTTTATCTCAATTCCATCATTCTGTTCAACTCAACATGAGATATTCTTCTTTTCAAAAGTCATTTAAAATTCATCTTTGTAGTTATTTTATTTTGGGTAGTACAGTCCAGTATTAATACATTAAAAAACAATCTGTGTTGGCCCACTTTGAATTCTATCATTATATTAAGTCATCATATAATATTAATATTTATGTCTAAGATAATACACTTGTATATATTAGGACATTTTAGGATACAATTCTTTATGTATAGTATGCCCTCCTTAGAATATTATAAAGTTTACTTATAATTTTTACTATTACAGATTATTAATCTAAATACATTTATGATTATGACTTTTTCCAGACTGTATGAAGTACATACAATATGTACAGCCACATTCTTTTACAAATGTTTATATAGTTTATTACATCAGGAATTAAGAGATAAAAGATAAAGTAGTAGAAATTAAGTTTATAATTCCTGATTTTAAAAAAAATAGTTTTTAGTCTGTGAATTTCTATTCTCTCTTGTTATAAGCTATATATCTATTCAGATTATATGTATAACTTAGAGATCATGACAGAGGGACAGAGAACTGTGAGCATGTCACCCTACATTCATCAAAATGGAAGTCTCTTATGAAAAGTATACTTTTGATGATTTGGCAATAGATTTAGAGCTCAATAAAGAATAAACCAAATAATTCTCTCTTAGAATAGGAAGGTACATTTTGGCCAGCATTTGAACCATATCAACTCAACTCCTTTGCACAATACTCTTTACACAATTCAACTTGACCTTGAATGTGATTACTTTTTTAGCTGTAAATGCTGTTCTTAAATATATGATGCCTACTGTGTTGTCAGATGGGTAGCAGATCTGAGATGTACAAAATTAGAATGAGATGTGTATACCCAGGTGCACAGAGTTTGTGAAGGCCAGATCCAATCCTGTTGTGATGAAGTGTTAACTTGAAAGGATTGTTAGCCATAAAAAAGTCCCCCACCACGTACTCAGCTACACCTAAATTCAGCTAGTTAATGTAGGCTCCATTTCTTTGCTTGAGGTGAAATTCATGTGAACTGTAAATGCTTGATCAGGAATATTTCTCTGGCTTTGCCTGGCCAGAGAGATGCAGGAAGAGAAAAGCCCTAGGCCAATAGCATCCTGCTGACCAATTGTTGCTAGTCTGCAGCTCAGAAATGAGGAAAGTAACAGGGCATCATTAAAGAACATGGAAAATTTAGGTTTTTGGACATTGTTTCCAATCTCCAAATAGTGTTAATTAGTTTTCATTCATTTCCTGCCCCAAACACATAAACAAAACAAGAAACCCATAAATAAATAAATAAATAAATAAATAAATAAATAAATAAATAAATAACAACAAACTTCCATCCTGGAGATAAAGATCTCCTTTCTGTTTTAAATTTAGAAAGGAGTACTGCTAATTCCCGGGAAATGCTAAAATTGATCTGCTTCTTTGCAGTACAAGGATATGAAGCATCAGGAAGGTTTTAGGGGAAAAAAATGTTGCAACTGGAACTATAGGAGAATAATTAAGGATAGACTTGGGAGAGAGCTACAGACCTAAGTCCAGATAAGTGGGACTAGCAGAAGATGGATGTGATAGTTACGCAAAGACAAAACCAACCAGTGAAAGTGGACATGACAATTTTGAATGACTTTAAAATTAGAGAAGTGAAAAATTTTCCTAAAATTCCTATATGAAGATAGCACCTAACACAAATACTGATGCTTTTTTATGCCTTTTTTATAAAATGGGAAATAAAGCACAAAGGAGTACAGATTACACAAAAGACAAGGATGGATCAGAGCAAAACGAATATGACAATGGCATATGAGGATGGGTAGTTTAGAATGCTTTATTCCTTCAACAAGTGTTTACTGAGCCACTTCTGCTTTTGTTGTTCCAGACACCACGCAAAGACCTGGAGATACTACAGTGTATAAAACCACAGATAATCTCTGAAATCTTCACTTGAGTAAAAAAGAATGACATACACAAATATCAAATTATAGCTATGTTACTGTTGGTAAGGGGAGTGAGGTGATAAGAGAATGTGATAGGGAAGGCATATTGATATACGGCTGATGCCTCCTTGAGAGAGTGAGTTTTGAGCTGAGATAGGAGGAAAATGTAGGAATTTGTTAAGTGGAGAAGGGCTGTTTTGGGCAGAGTTCAGAGTTCCGGGGGGAGTTCTGGGCAGAGAAGACTGCATGCCAGAGTCTCCAGCTAGAAGGAGAATATTAGTTGTGAAAGATTTAAAATATGAAGTTAAAGAATGAAAATGATCATACAAAGAGATGCAGACCCCGAATCTGATTATTCAGGGTCTTGTAAGCCACATAAAGTAATTTTGCCTGTTATCTCAAGAGAACTGGAAGCCAAACTTCAGTGTGAAGAATTGGACTTGCTATCATTAAGAACAGATGTAGGCTGACTGGGAAGGAGTCTAATTTTAGGAATGGAGAGGAATGATGATGATAGATTGGTTTAGAGTGCAATTGGAGAGGATTAAGTGAATGGGGAAATGTGAGATATATTTGAGATAAAAATTCCATATGCAGATAGATGCAACAGCAAGCGGGTAACATAGCTAACCCTTGCCACTCCCTCTCAAACAGCAACGTTTGTCAAAGGTTGTTCATAGTGCTAGGGCCAGTACATCTTCAAACTAAATGTCACTCTCTGGTGCAGGTTCGGAATATTTAAATGGTTGTTACTGTGATAAGAATAAATCTTAGGGAGAAAAACCATAAGAGACTATTAACTCTAGGAAACAAGCTGAGGGTTGTTGGAGGGGAGAGGATGGGGTAACTGGGTGATGGACATTAAGGAGGGCATGTGATGTGATGAGCTGGGTGTGATAAGCAATGGATGAACAATTGAACTCTATCTCTGAAACTAAGTATACCCTATATATTAATTAATTGAATTTAAATGTAATTTATAAAAAAGAATAAATCTTAGCATAGAAAGTGCAGGGGCCAGGTAATTGAGAATACTTCGATAAGGAGAAAAGTATGTAAGTGTGGGGTGGGGGGCGGAGGAACAGCAAAAGATTTAGAAAAAATTAAGTTGCTTATTTCCTTAATATTTTTTTCCTCAAATGCATACAAGCAGTATCCCCTGTTTGAGGTCTGTGTGATTCTTTTTACAGAGATGGAGAATGGAGGTAAAAGATTTAGAAAACTGACACATCCTGAAATCCTGCTATTCATTTTGTTTGCTCTTTTAGAGGCTTATTTGAATTGTAGACTCTCAGGCCCAAAGTCAGTCCTACCTGATCAGAATCTATTTGTTAGCAGATCTCCAGGTGGTTTGGATCCACACTCAAGTTTGAGAATCACTATATGAAAAAATATCTGGTAGCTATCCCAGAGATGGGATGGAGCACTGCACTACTGCACATTATTTGACAAAGCGTAGTCCCTTTGTTGCTCAGCCTTTTTAACATACACATTCACACAACATGACCTGAAGTTTATTTTCAAGTGTCGGATGCATGCTCAGATACCACTTTAGTCATACATCTGTCTAATGCTATTCATAATTAAAAGAAAAGCACAGAAACTTTTGAAAATGATAATGAATGAAAGTAAAACCAGTTGCAATGACAAATGAAGAAGAAAAATAAGTCATAGATCACATTTATTGAAAAGAAATTTCCACCTGAAAATTTGAGAAAGAATGTAGTCCTAACCACAAACTTAACTCAAAAGATCAAAAGCCTTCCTTAAAGTTGTCTGTCTGTGGAGGTTCTTAAAATTTCCCCCCTTCTTACTAAAAAACAAATCGCTTACCATTCCATTTACCTACTGCTATGTAACAAACCAATCCAAAATTTAGCAACTTAAAACAACAAGTGATCACTGCATCTCATGGTTCTGTAAATTGACTGGGTTCACCTGAGTGGTTCTGGGTTGGAGTCTTTTCAGTCAAATGGAGTCAGAGGTTGGGGACCTTTCAAGGCTTGACTGGGCCTTTTACCTAAGGTTATTCATCATGTGATGGTCAGCCGAGGCTGGCTGTCCTCTGGTAGCTCAGTTGGTGTGCTGATTTGAATGGCTCCCCACAGTCTCTCCTTGTCCTTGCCTTTCCAACGCAGGAAGAGAAGGAGAGAAGAGAGGACAGGAGAGACACAGAGATGGAATGAGAGAGAGAGAGATTTCTGAAAATCATTAGACAAACTTAGACAGAATTTTCACAGGTAGAATGGAATATATAATCACTACAAATTAGATGCTGTTTTCACCCCTCCCTAAATATAGATTTCATTTGCATCATCATCTCGCCTGCTAAAGGTCATTTTTAAAATGTGAATTTTTAAATGTCAGCTAACAAGGAAGTTTGACTACTCAATCTCTCCTGTTATTCTGATTCTACAAGTCTATTATTAAGAACATTTTAGTAGTTGATTGCTGATATTCCTAATTAAGCACTGGTTTGTGTAAATTGATTTAAGGTGACATAATTTTTAAAAATCATATGGTACAGAATCTGCTGGATAGTTTGGTTGCATATCCCTTTTTTGACCAAAATGCATTAAGTGGATTTGCACAAGGAAATATAATTGTAATGTAATTATTGAAACTCCCACTGAGCCACAGATTACACGTGCTTAAAGACCATTGCTCAGGAGTCTGATAGAAGAAAAATCTGTGTTGGATGCAAATATGGGCAAAAACCTTAGACAAACTAGAAAACCTATAAAGTCCTTCTAACTTGATGATCCTGTAATTCTAGTGTCCATCTACATTTAACTTAGGCAAATCACAGTAGACTCTCTCCTTGACTCAGGCCTCTTAGATGCTTTCTAAAAGAGACTCGGTTAATTGCTGCTGCCATTGTCACAATCAAATTATCTATCCTGTGAAAAACCTGACTCTCTAATTAATGTTGTAGCATATGTACATTAATCTGTCTGCTCCTCTTGTTCTCTAATGAGACAAAACTCACTTCAAGATCTTTCTTAAGGAATAATAAACTGACTGACTCGGCATGACACCATTACCTAATTAATAAAATGGTGACAATTTTGAAATCCTTTTGCTCTGATTTTTCTTTAAAGAAAACTGTTTTGCAGATTTGCAAAGGGACACAAGAAAGGATGTAAATTTAGCAGTTAGCAACCTTTGACTAAACAAACAAGGGATTAGATGGAATCAATACTGCTGAAAGAATTTCTTCCAAACTGTCCAGGAAATCTGAAAATGCAAGAAAATAAATCTGTATCAGAGAAAATGGTCTGTTTATACTGACATCTAGTGGTATTCATTTTCATGTTTGCCTATGCCTAAATGAATTCCATAGGAAGATTGCAAACATTGAAAATGTATTATTCTATTAAAAGAAATCAATACAAACACATAACTGATATAACATATAATTTGACTAACAAGAATTAATATTTCACAAAACGACATGAATTGGTATCATCCTGTGACTGGAAGACCTATACTGGAAAGTGGTATTGGTGAATGAACTATGATGGACATGATGACCACAGGACACGGAATAATGTCTCCCTCATATACAAATATATTCATTTCTTTATGTTAAACCATGTGGCCATGGATTTTATGTATAGATATAAATATATTTATATATAGATCTATTTTATATGTAGATATTATATCTATTTATATATGTATCTTTATTTCAGATAAACGAAACCAACTAATAAGAAGTTTATAACATAATGTATATTTATAGTTCATGTATAGCTTATATATTACATATATTTATAGTTTATATATCTATACATATCTATATCTCTCTATAAAATCCATCTATATATATATAGATAGGTAGATACATAAAGATATATCTATAAATATATCTTTGTTTCAGATAAATACAACCAACCAATCAGGGCATAAATACCTTTATGAAAAATGAATAAATTGTGGCAGATTTATCTTAAACTAAGAAAATTAAAAGGACTACACTCCCCAAAGGTTATAATGCAGAATATTCTCAGCTTCTGTTTTCTGATAGTTTACACCAGGAAAGTTTGACTAACTCTGTTATAAATGTGTATGTGTATGTGTATGTGTATGTAAGGTAGGTGGGTGGTGATGCAGAAATACATACAACGTAATTGTAAGTCTGTTCTGACATTTAGGGTAGACCTTTTGTTCAGAATATATTTTTTTAAGGTAGAAATTAAGAGAAGAATAAAATTTTGAAATAAGCTACAGTACTTCTAGATAGCAAGCAACAATTTATATGAGTTACAGGCCTGTTAAAATCCAGGGGCTTATGAAATTGCTAAGTAATATTCCCTCTAGCTGCTTCAGAAGAGAAGAAATTTTGACAAGCAACACTTTTTTCAGAGGAAGATTTTAAGTTGCACCAAGTTCTGACACTTGGCCTTCTGAGAACACCTCCAGAGAATTCCATCCTCTGGATTACCCTTATCGTATCTTCTAGATCATTGTAGAGAAGACCTTATCCATTATGGATAGATGCCTTCACCCAACAGTTCATTCAACTAACATTTACAGCCCTCCATACACCGACCACTATGAATGAGTCCGAACCAGTATAAGCTCTTAGCCTTGAGAATCCATGTATTTACCTATTTACCAAACAGAAGTCTTACCTGAGTGTCCCACAATTTCTTTGTCCAGCACTGCTCCGTGGACTGTCTTTCAGGCGTCATCATCAATATTCTGTGATATTAAATATAAAGTGTTTCAGACTGTCCTTGAAATTTACGTCTGTCCACTTATACCCGCTGTACTTCAAGGCTCATAGAAACTGCTTTGACCTTTGAGAATGCGTTTTTTTTTTTTTTTTTTTTTTGCAAGTTGAATCCCACACAGCCTGACACAGTAAGCATTACTTCAAAAGCTCTCCATCCTACTTTATTCTCCCATGTGATAGCCATTTTGCCTGCATGTGTCATGGGTGAATATTTTGAAATATCCAATGTGACAATAATATTTCCAAGTTCTGGTCTGAGCATGTTGGAAAACACCTTCTCCTTAGAATATGTAATGAAGTTTAATAACTTGACTTCTCTGGACAGTAAAATTTATCACAGAAGCATTAATTCCTTGTACAGTTGCATGATTTAAATACTACTCTTTGCCCACAGAAAGGAATTATGGTAAACAGATTCATAGAATTTCCAGCCTAAAAATTTGTCTGGGTGTTCTAGGGCATAGCCACAGGCAGATTTCAGAAGCCTTTTAAATACAGGAATTGAAAATGCTTCATACATGTACCTAAGGATAAGGAGTAAAAATTTACTTTTAACATCTATCCACAGGCTTGAATTTGACTGACTTATAAAAACTTCCTAAAGGAACAATATTAAGATTCAGTAAATATATTTAGTGATGCAACATGTCAAACACTCAGTGTACATCTGCAACCGTAAGAATAAGTGCAGTACCCTTCCATCACCTTTGGTTTTACTGTGCACTGAAAAATGTAGCCACTGCCTGGCAAAGTGTCAGCTTTCTCAGTCTAAAACAAAAGTTCAGTGAGATTTTATTTTGACAATGGCCAGAGTCCCTGTAGTATTTGCAAAAGACATTTTGAAGGTAGCATATAGTCAATAGTACTTATAGTATATTTGTATACTATATATACATGTACGTATTGAAATTTATAGTATACATGTACGTATTGAAATTTATCAGTGATAATTCCAAGTAAGTAATGAGATATTTATCTTAACTGTCATGCCGCCTGAATTGTCACCAGTGATCCTCTATTAATGAGTATAATAAATGTCATAAATGTATTTTATACCTTTACTCAGATAATCAGCCACATGTAACTCTATTTCATTTATTATATATTATATAAAAATATATTTATATTTATATATTTCATATATATATTTATAA
Source organism: Mustela nigripes (assembly GCF_022355385.1). Taxonomy (NCBI): domain Eukaryota; kingdom Metazoa; phylum Chordata; class Mammalia; order Carnivora; family Mustelidae; genus Mustela; species Mustela nigripes. Next base: position 54,689,274 of record NC_081568.1, read on the forward strand.
CATTATTTCAAAATCGACCAATCTGAAGATTGATGCTATAAGTAGCTTTGTGAAAAATAAATCATGTCACTACATATTTATTTTAAATTAAGATCACTAATGGAATACATATATATAGAAAGAAAGAGACAGAGACAGAGAGAAACAGAGTCAGATCCCAATCTCTTTATTCTATTCTCTGATTTAATTATCTGGGGTGAAACTTAGGTAAATATATTTTAAAATACTGGTAGAAATTCTAATTGTATAACTATATGGTTGAGAATTCTGGCGCCTTATTTCGTCCTGCCAGTAATACGCACTTTTGTTTTTTGATGAAGGGGAGAGTAAGGATGGCTTATATAAGCCAATAATACAAAATTCAAAAGAAAGAAAATATATATAGTAAAAAATAAACTTCCTCTTTAACCCTAAATCCAAACCACTCAACTGTCTTCCCCAGAGGCACCTACTATTACTATCATCTTATATCTCCTTCAGAAATAATTTATTCACAAACAGATATGATTTTTCCTTCAAAAGCTTTTCTCTACTTCCCCTCACCATACAAAAGATAAGATACTATACAAACTCATATGAATATTGCTTTTAAAAATATTTAATAATATATATAAACACCTCTCTATATCAGAACATGTCATTTTTTTCTTCTTTTTAACAATGGTACAATATTCTATTCTGTGAATAAGGCGTCATCTATATAACTGACCCAATTCCAGTATCTCAGTCTGTGTATTTCCCCATTTAATACTGTATCAGATGTGTGAGAATAGCTGTAGAATAAACACTTGGAATGGATTTGCTAGATCAAGATATTGTGCATCTCTTATTTTGATAGGTAATACCGGATCACTCTCCCGCGAGATTTGACCACTTGACACTCTCACCAACAATATGTAAGTGCTTTTTTTCTATCTTGCTTACATAACACATTAGCAACATTTACATAACTACCAGTCCGATAGTTGAAAAAAAATAATATTTCATTGTGGTGGTATATGTCCATCTTTCCTCAGGGATGAGGTTGAGCATCTTTTCTAAGAACCATTTGTATTTTATTTTTTGTGTGTTATTTGTTCATATCCTTTATGCATTTTTCTATTGGATTGTTAGTTTTTACTTATTGGTTTCAAGGTCCATTTTATATATTAGGAAAAACATTTTTTATGTTGATTTTAATATGGTGGGTTTTTTAAATCCCCATGTGGATTTTTAAAATTCTTCTATGAGTAAATTTCTTAATTTGGTTTTAATTAGTTAGGTTTTGAGACATAATAGAAAAGATTTCTGGTACTTTGAAACTATTTAGGTATCATCAAAGCTTCTTGTTTTTACAGTTTCACTTTTACATCATTACATTACAAATATTTTATCAATCCAGTTAGTATTTGATTTCTATATCTCAATATTTATTTAGTCATTTATATACTACCTCCTCTATTAGATTTAAGTTGACATACATACATTAGTGCAATATAACACATGAAATGAGGTTAAAATGAATAAAAACAGTGAAGAAAAAATTGGTTTATATAAAACAGAGATGTATGTGACTTTAGTATACAAATTATATGTAATGAAACTATTCCATTTTATTTTTTAATTTTATTTTATTTTATTTTATTTTATTTTAAGATTTTATTTATTTATCAGAGAGAGAGAGAGGGGGAGAGAGTGAGCACAGGCAGACACAATGTCAGGCAGAGGCAGAGGGAGAAGCAGGCTCCCCGCCGAGCAAGAAGCCCGATGTGGGACTCGATCCCAGGATGCTGGGATCATGACCTGAGCCGAAGGCAGCTGCTTAACCAACTGAGCCACCCAGGCGTCCCGAAACTATTCCATTTTAAAATGGACAAAAAATTTGGCCATAAGATGTATGAGAGTGTGAGACAGAAATATGATATAATATAATCAGTTATTAAATTTATAGAATTATTAAAATTGATGTAATCTAACTGATATAACATATGCACACATGCACATATGCCTTTTTTTATCAAGGATATCAGAATATTTCCTAACACTGAAAAAAAAAAAAAAAAGATTCCCTGAATTTCCAGGTAAAGCATATTAGGTAAGTGATAAGCAACACTCTGGAAAACATCCTTAAACACTGAGTGGATTCCTTAATCTATTTATTTATTATCTCTTAATTAGTCTGGCAGCATCAAACTAAACACAGTAGAGTAAACCAGTGCTACATACATCAATCCTGGATATGACACAATCAACGCATAAGTTTGTTTGTTTGTTTGATGCCCTGTATCAAGGAAATTTTATTTTTTAAACCAGAGGAATGTTGAACATGTTATTCAGATATTCTCCAAAATGGTAGTTTTTTCAACTGAGCTTTAAAAAGTCCTTAGGAGACACAAATTTCAAAATTCACTTTTTGGAAGTATACTTTTTCTAACTTGCCAATTGCAGTCATTAATGTTTATTCTTTGACAATCTATAAAGAAATGATTCCTTACCTACATTGTAAGATTCTCAAAGGCAGAGATTGTATTTATGTTTATATTTATATTTATGTATTTATACTTAAATATACATAGTACATAACTTCAGAAAAGTGGTTGGTTGGTTCTCAATAAAATCTAATGGATTCATATGAAAATGGGTCTTTTATATGATAGTTCCTATAGATAGGAAGGGATACCATTTTTTAAAAACCAGTATCATAATATCTTACTAAGAGAAAGATAATTATCTTAACGTTATGCTGAAAAAAGAAAGATTGGTTTATTTTAGCTTGGTTTGCACAAATGTGTTTTCTGATAAACAGACTAAGAATAAATAATAACTCTGTTATTATAGATAATAATTGACATATAATTTCATTTGTATCACCTTAGTAGATTTTATCAGTTGAAGAAGCTTGTCTGTTGTCTGTCTTGTTTAACCTTGTACTTCCAGCACTTAGAACTGTGCCTGGAATATTAACTATCAAATTAATAAGTCAATAAGGGCTACTGTTTGTTTTTGACATTATGTAGTTTAATATACTAGGGCCACATGATTATACCTCTTTAAAAAAGATGTGGAACACTGGGTGTGGTGCATAAACAATGAATCTTGGAACACTGAAAAAATAAAATTAAATTAACTAAAAAAAGAGAATGTAATATGTATAAATTTCTAGGATGAATAGCATTGTAGTAATAATGGTAGAGTTTTCTAGAAAGTGTAGAACACTGTTACCTTAAGTTACTTGCTAACTGTATTTTTATGAAATTGGTTAGTCTCACTTGTTCTTTGGTAAATAAAAGTAAAAAATGCTTGGTCCAGGTAGTATTATATTTCGATGTGAGGAAAATTCTATTCCACTTAAATTTTTCATGTGGTCATGTCCTGATATCTTATTCTGGCAGAATTCAGAACACTTATTTGGCATTCTATTTATTTACTTATTTATTTCATTAATTAATGCATTAATTCATTTGTTTTTATTTGAATATAATTGACACGTGATGTATGTTAGTTTCAGGTGTACAATTTAGTGATTTGGCACGTTTATACATTATGCTGTGTAGCTAACATCTGTCCTACCATACTATACATCACTAGTATAGTATAATATCATTGACTGTGATTTTTATATCTGTGACGCTGTGATTTTTATATCTGTGACTTATTCATTGTGTAACTTGAAGCTTGCATTTTCCTCTTCCCTTTACCCATTTTTGTCCTCCTCTGACCTCCCTCCCCTATGGCAACCAACAGCTTGTTCTTTATATGTATAAGACTGATTCTGCTTTTTGTTTATTTTTGCTTTTTAGATTACACTTGTGAGTGGAATCCTGTGGTGTTTGTCTTCCTCAATCTGACTTATATCACTTACCATAAAACTCTCCAGGTCCATCCTTGTTGTCTCAAAAGGCATATTCCTATCCTTTCTTATGGCTCTATAATAATCCATTGTATATGTGTATATATGTATATGTATATGTATATGTGTATATATATATATATATATATATATATATATATATACACACCATACTTTTCTTTTCCTTTTGTAAAAGATTTTATTCATTTATTTGAGAGAGAGAAACAGAGAGAGCACCAGTGGTGGGAATGGCAGAGGGAGAGAGATGAGCAGACTCCCTGCTGAGTGAGGAGCCTGAGTCAAGGCTCAGTCCCAGGATCCTGAGATCATGACCTGAGACAAAGTCAGACCCTTAACCAGCTGAGCCATCCAGGTGTCCTAAGTCCAGTTTCATTCTTTTGCGTGTGGCTATTCAATTTGCCCAGCACCATTTATTGATCACACTGTCTTTTCCCCTTTGTATATCCTTGCCTCCTTCATCATAGATTAATTGACCATATTATTGTGGGTTTATTTCTGGGCTATCTATTCTGTCCTGTTTATCTGTGGTTACTTTTGTGCTAGTACCATACTGTTTTGATTACTATAGTATATCTTGAAATCTGGCATTGTGATACCTCCAGCTCTGTTCTCTCTCAGGATTGCTTTGGCTATGAGGGGTCTGCATTGCCTCAAAAAATGTATTGCCTCTTCTCCCACATAAATTATGATAGTAATTGTAATTACTATTTTTAACTATGTTTTATTTTAAATTTTGTTTCATATTTCAATTTATTATACTTTCTGATATGTTTTCCTTTATTCTATTACCTGGATTTGTCCTTTGTTGGTTTAATAGGTATAAACACTCTTTCTGTTCTGATGGTTATCCTTTATATCAGTTTCCATTTGTGTTTTCTCTTGATTTCTTAGATGTATCAAATCTACACAGTGTTTTTTCTTTAGTACTTTAAAAACATTTATTCATTTTTTCCCTGTATCCAGTGCTAATATTGAAAATTCTGATGCTAATAAGGTGGTCATATCTTTCCAAATCTTTCTTTAAGCAAGAACTTTTAGCATTATTATTTTGTCTTTGATGTTTTTAAATGTCATGAAAACGTATCTGTATATGGGTTTTGTATTCTCTCTTCTGATCAGTACTCTATCAGTGGTCTCTAATTTTTCTGTTATACTAGCTCAAGCATTAGCTTGAGCTACTGTAACAAAATACCACAGACTGGCTGATTTAAAGAACAGAAATTTATTTTTTATGGTTCTGGAAGCTGTAAGCTCAAGCTAAAGGTCTGGTTGATTCAGTTTCCAGTGAGGGCTCTCTTCCAGGCCTCCAGTGGTTGCCTCTTGCTATGTCCTCACATGGTCTTCCTCAGTGGGTGATTTGATACCATGAGTAAAGAGATCTTTGAAATCATTTTGAGAATCACAGCTTTAACTATATCCTGCATCTGAGGCTCCTGTTTTCCATCCCAACACAAAACATATACATTGTCTTTAACAATGCATTTATTTCTTCTTAAAGATATCTTATATTGATATTTATTCATTTTTATTTATTTTTATGTTGTTTTGGTTTTTAATTCATATGATCCATGCTTTCCTCTTTTGTAGATTCCTTAGGGTACTCTTGGAATTTTTTCTGTCCTTAGTATCAGTTTTTGTCCCTCTTTAGTCTAGGATATGCAATACAGGAGCTGGGAAAATCGTCAAGTCACCACCACTTCAGCGGTACTTTGAATTCATGTCTCATTTCCCAATTCATCTGCTGATATCTATCTATCTATCTATCTATATATATATCTTTTCAGTCCAAGACTTTTAGGTGCATTCAGTGAGAAAAATTTCTGTAACTGGAATCTCCCTGTCTTGGCTGTTTAAAAGACAGAATTTGAAAAATTAGGCAAAGAATAATGAGTGAAAAAATTGGAGGACAGGTCACAGTTGAAAATTACAGACTGGGCAGTATGAAAGTGGTAAAATGGATTGGATTCTATTCTGATAAAAATTAGAAATCCCTGAAGGATTTATTCAGATCATAAATATAATGATTTACATTTCAAATAGATCACTCGAGCTGCTATATGGAAAATTGTGAAAAGGTATTTGTTGAGGGTTTAAATGTGAGATAAGTTTTTTTTATTTTTACTTTTTTAAAGATTTTATTTATTTATTTAACAGGCAGAGATCACAAGTAGGCAGAGAGGCAGGCAGACAGAGAGAGAGAGAGAGGGGAAGCAGGCTTCCCGCCGAGCAAAGAGCCCGATACGGGGCTCGATCCCAGGACCCTGTGATCATGACATGAGCTGAAGGCAGAGGCTTAACCTACAGAGCCACCCAGGTGCTCCTGAGATAAGTTTCTTAAAGAGAAAACACTTTAAAGGTAGGAGTAAAACAATATGTAAGTAGATAGAATCTAGGGAAAGAGGAAGCAAAGGGATAAAGATGATATTGCTATTTTTGACCTAAATAATTAAGTACATAAAAATAACTACTGAAATGGGAAAGATTGTGAAAAGGCAAGACTTAAAGTTAAATATGAGAAGATTATTTTTTTTTTCCTTTTGGACATACCACATTTTGCCTATCTGTTAAATATCTAAGTAGAAATGTCGACTGCACGGTTAGATACACTTTATTCCATTACCACAGTTGTTGCTAATGGTGAACTATTTTGATACAGTTCCTAAAAAAGCTCAAGGGTATGCATGAAACATAACTATTTTTTTTTTCACAAATACTCATTATGTCCCAGTAATGCCATGTTTCCATATGTAAGAATCAACCTTTATTTTTTAATAGCTTTTCAGAAACATATTTTATGGTTTGATTATACGTCATGCCATAACAAGCCCAAAGTGCTTTAATTTCATTATATTTGTATCATATTACAAATGTAAACAAGTATTTGTTTCTTTGGTCTCTTTTATAATGAGTGTGCAATGTGATGCAGCATAGTTTCCAATAACCGAATTATTCAATTTCAAATAACATCTTGCAGGATCTTTATTTTTAGCTCATGATAGTCTTTTCTCAGTCCAAATCACTTTAATGTGTCTCTGACTATGTGTGATGGATATAAGATCTCTCATCCCTTCATTTAGTTCTCTGGTCTCTAATGATTGACTGTTACTCAGAGTCCCTACTTAATTAAAAATGTTCACTGCCTTCTGGAATTTTTTATCATCTGAAATTTAGAACTTGAAGATATCATAGGTTTCTACTTGCTAGAAAATCATGATGGCCTTTCAACAATTCATCCCATCAGAATTATTATCCTAAGTCAGGAAAGACACACACACACACAGAGTTCATAAATACACACATTGTACACACATCCATGCACACACAGTAGTGAGCAATGTTAGAGTGATCTGTGTTTTCCACACTCCATCTGTATCTCTCAAGAGATGGGATATAGCAGGAACTATGTTTCTCTAGAAAACAAGAGACAGAAGCATAATGATATCTAATTAAAATGTTCACAGCATTTCCCATGAGATATAAGCTACTGACATTTTCCAGACTGCAAGCCAAGAAATGCTAAGGATTATACAGATGTACTTTGCAGTCTACAATTACCATGCAATGAAAACAGAGTTTAGACACAGTTCAGGAAATATGGATTGGATAACCTTTCTTTAGAACTCAAAAATTAAAAGTTAGGTCCTATGAGAACTTATAGTAAGTTGAGCAGCTCATTTCTTCTCAAAGTAAATCAAGAATCCATTTCCTCTGCTTCATGGGACATCATCCTCTAGAATGGTTTCTAACGTCTGTATCTGAGTCTGCCAAAACAATAGTTGCTTTGCTGTATACCTTTTTCCTTCTAACTGCTTTCCTATCTACTTTAACATTCTACACCTTCCTCTGATTATCACACTCTGGTTCTCCAGCATTATTATATTTCTTAGATCTGAACAGTGTTCCAAATGTCAGCTCCTCCAAACTGCTCTGTTTCTTAATTCCTTATAGTGTTACTCATTGACACATTGAAAGGACAAATGTTTATTGAGCAACTGCCTTGTTCAAGATACCCTTTGAAGGAAGGAGACATACCCATAATCAGTGTAGACAGAACTCCTGTTCTCATAAAGCTCTCGTGTTAGTTTAGGAAGAAGACAGAGAAACAAGAAAGCAATATATATTATTTGCCATACTTATGAACACCAGGAAGAAAACAATGCACACTAAGAGAGAAGAAAGTGATAATGGAGAGGATAACTTGGGGTTTTGCAATCAGTCCCTCAGAATGCATATCTTCTCTTCCCTCCTTCAAGGACTGGTATGCCCAAGAATTCATTTTTCTTCCATTCACAGAGGCATTCATGATGCCACTAAATCCTCAGATTATTTTCCAGCGTTCATTTCTGTAAGTCTAAAATAACTATTTCAGGAGAATAATGGAAAGTGTACTTTGTCACCTGAAGCTTAATTTCCTGTTAGCAAAAGAAATAGGTCTTTGCATTATTACATAGAACATCATCAGTTCCCCTTTCTCACTCTCTTGCTTCAAGACCATGGACAGAGGTCCTTTTCTAATTAAAAACATATGTCTTTCCCACCCCCCCTGTATATTATTTGTTAAAAATCCATACAACCTTTGTGGTGAAAGTAAAAAGTAAAAATTCCTATACATTGAGACCATACCTGTCTTAAACAAACTTATTTCTTTTACTGATCACTGTGTGTGAAAAGGTAATATTATACAAATATCATTCCCTTGAAAAAAGAAATGGATTGCAGTGGGATGGGCTAGGAAGATTTCATTATTTTACTAACATTAATTCAGATGGAATATCTTAAAGCTTTTGAACAAGAAAAGCATTCCAAATTAAGATTTCTACTAAACTAAATTTTTCCTAGAAGACCTGTAGAAACATTTAGAAGCTAAATGTGAGTTTAGGTAATGAATGAATATAGAAAGAATGAGTATAACAAACCATTATTAACTGTTAGTGAACCTATATTATGCCCTATGCCCAAATCTATGTGCCGATGATGACTCTTAGATGACTATCAGTTTTATAAGGAATATATCCTGATACTGCTTAAACTGTTATATCCTCATTTCCTCTCCAAACAGATTCTTTGAGCATGGCTTCTGTTAGTTTGTTTCTACTTGCAGTCATTACCACTTGTCTAATGTGCAGTAAGCACTTTACTGCTCTTTTCATATGTCCATTGCACAGCAATATATATGCATAAAGGTGAAATATAATTGGGATCATCTTGACATCTCTGCCTTCAATAGATCTAAACAGAATGCTATATTTAACATTGCTTCTTCTTTTTTTTTTTTTTTTTTAGATTTTATTTATTTTTTTGACAGAGAGAGAGAGAGGGAGAGAGAGAGCGCGCATAAGTACACGAGCAGGGGAGAGGCTTACAGAGGGAGAGGGAGAAGCAGGCTCCCGGCTGAGCGGAGTGTGATGGGGGTTTGATCCCAGGACTCTAGGATGAAGATGAAGATGAAGGCAGATGCTTAACTGACTGAGCCAACCGGCTGCCCCTATAACATTGCTCTTTAAATATCAGTTCTAGGATGAATATATGGAGCAGCCTTGCGTGCATGCATGCATGCAAGTGATATATATAAAGAAGGGAGAGTGGAGGCTGTGTCACAGTAGGCCTCTATACCCAAAAGAATAGATGAGCCAAATGGCAAAAAGAGTGATATATACAATCTGAATTCAAGGTTACCAAAGGATACAATAAAGAAGTTTATAAGCATTTTCAGAGCAGTAGGATGCCATTAGTCTAACTTTTTAAAGATTTAATTTATTTATTTGATATATATAGAGAGGTGGGGAGTACAAGTAGGCAAAGTGGCAGGCAGAGGGAAAGAAAGAAGGCTGAGCAGGGGGAGCCTTATGTGTCGCTCGATCCTGGGAGTCTGGGATCATGACCTGAGCTAAAGGCAGCTGCTTAACCGACTGAGCCACCCAGGTGCCCCGCCATTAGTCTAATTTTGTTTTTCTTTTTAAAATTAAAACATGCTCATTGATATAAAATAAAAATTACAGATAATTTATTAAAAATATTTAGCACTGCTGAAACCTTAGGGAATGTTCTTTCAAAAAAATTTTTACAGAAATAGGATGTTTTATATTTTCTTTGGTAATCACTTTTCTTTTTTCCTTTATACCAGGCACTGTGGTAGATTTAATAGTGAACATAGCAGATGTAGTTTTGCTCTCATAGTATATGAGATAATGTGTCTTTCATGTTGATAAATATTCATTAACACATAAATGTCTAAATCTGTATTTCATACATTATTTAACCTTGCCCTATCGCCACACATTTAGTTTGTTCTCTCCCTTTTTCTATTATTCACAATAATTCTCCACCTGGGGAATCCCTGAGATGAAATGTCCCTTTCTTCTCAGTTCCCTTTGACCTACCCTCTCATGCAGTGTAGAACCGGGTGTTTATTTGATTGGATTAAAATAATTCATACTAATGTAAGGAATACTTTCCAAGCATTCCAAAATAATTTAATTTAAAGTGCGTATTTGGTTTTTGACACACTGTCAAATTCAGCCAAAATCAGTTCTTTAAGATCAATTCAGTGAAAACCGTCTTGCCAAGTATTGAATGTATGGAATGACTAACTTTAAACTCTTAGTACTTTCTTGTTTCTGAACATTTCTTAAGAATGGACAAGATTTTCCTTAAACGTGGATTCTTCTCTCTACTTTTGAGGTTTTATGCTCTGCCTCTTCACCTTTCCCTGACCCTGATTCTTTCTTCCCATCCTTTTGCCCTTGCATTTTCACTCAAATCTCCTCCTGCTTCCACCTGTCCTTGTCCCTGCTCATGCCTCTAGCAATAAGCCGCCACAGCAAATTATCCTGAACTGGATTTAACGTATTTTTCTGACAGTTTTCTGAGAATTAGTCATTTCACAAACTGGCTTCAGGCATATTCCCTCTACCCACCTCCCTCACTGAACCATAGCTGGAAACATGGCTTTTACTTTGGGGATTTCGGGTAACAATACTTGCTTATTCAAGGTCAAAGCATCTTCCTTTGTCCAACCTAACAAGGATTTATGTACATGAATCAGAAAAGTAACTTTACAACATTCACCTTTGTTTCACACCAGACCAAAGGGTGTCCTGACAGTTTGAAGAAGGTGCGTGATATATATAAATATTTCTAATTTTACATTCATGAATAGAGAGGATTTCCTAAGTTTAATTTATAAGTGACACTATTACTGGCATTTTTTCTCCTATGTTATTTTTCAAAGAGATCGATTTTGCCTGTAAAGCACAGATGCCACAAGCTGACTCATCTTTTCTAATTTTTCACAAAACCTTCATATACTAAATTCAAGCATAGATACTGGAAATAGTCCTCAGAGAGTTTTCCCTCATCCTAATATACTTGACAGTCCAAGGTCATGGCTGGAGTTAAGATGGTTACAGAGCCATGCAGCTGGTTGGTGAGCCCTGTGACTCTGCCATGGTAAAAAGGAGTTCTTTGAAAGTGTGAAAAGCCAGAAATGAAATCTTAATTTCACATAATAGAATATAAATCAGAATCTCTTCTTTTTTTAAGGTTTTATATATTTACCTGAGAGAGAGAGAGAGATTTTATTTACTTGAGAGAGAGAGGGTATGGGAGTGGGAAGGAGGGGGAGAGAGAGAAGCAGGCTCCCTGTGGGCTCAATCCAAGAACTCTGGGATCACGCCCTGAGCCAAAGACAGTCACCCAGGCACCCCAAATGAGAATGTCTTCTCTGCATTGTAATTGAATGGACATTGGTGATAAATCTTGTTCTTCCTGTATCATTTCACCCTTTTATCTATTCACTCTCTAGCACATGAAGCTACAGGCAACCCACAAGTGCAAATATTTACTATGTTTGAGAATAAGAGGAACAAAACACAGTCCAAGAAAGTAAATACATTGCACACCATATAGAATTTAAAGTAAACATTACATAAAGAGGACATAATTCATCCTTTGTTTTCCTACTTGATAATATAAATCATATAGCAAGCCATAACCTAAGATACAGTAGTTACCATGCATTTAGCATAATGGCTTAAACACATTTTCTCTGTAGGAAGTATTCCTATGATAATAGGGCAATATGAAAAATTGTCTGTAATAAAATAGGAACACAAAAGATAACTTAGCACCTGTGATACCCCAAATACAATATATCATAACTAATACACATTTATTTAAATGTATAATACATACCATAAAATCTCATCAAGTAAATATCACTGTATAATTCCAGAGAGTTTTTTACGATAATTTTCTAAAATACTAAATAAACATTTAATAAGCTTAAAGTCTTTGCCTCATTTAGTGTTTCAGATTTTATTAAAAAAAAAAACCTTTACATTTTATAATGCCAACGTTCAAATAAGTACTAGTCTAGCCATTAAAACACGTTAATAAAATATTCTTTATAATGTTTGAACTCATCTAGGCTATGACGATAATGTTAACTATTTTCTGAGTATATGTGAAGTTGTGGCAAAAGAAGTTCACTAACCAAATACTCAGATAAGGAACTATCTAGACACCTTTATTAATAACATGATTAATATGGCAGACACCACATTGCCCACGCTGGATCAGTTTCTTCTTTCCACCATGCTTAGAATGTTGTTGTTGTTGTTGTGTTTATGGTGGATGAATGATAATGATTGAGATTACTCAACCATCAGAATCCTTTCTTGCTCTGACATCCTGCCCTATGACTAAAGGTGGTTTGAGACCCCTTTGAAGTTAATGATTCTAAAGGAAGTTTAGAGGGGAAGTGGAATGGCTTTCCTAGTAAATGAGTACAGACTAACTTGCCCCTCTGTCTCATTGCCCACTTCTTGCTGTGAACATGATCATGGTATCTGGATTTGCAGGAGGAGACAAATACAAGAAAAAATGCAAATAGGCTGATTACGGTAGAGCAGAAAGATAAAAAAAAAAATCCTTTCCTAACCCACACTTAGCTTGGTTTACTTAAAAGAATAAAAGCTGTCAGACTCAGGTCATTTTCTAATTCTTCTTCCCAATCTAAGAATTTATATTTTAAGTCACACAAGAGACTTTGTTATCAAAACAAAAATTTTAGTGGATAACTCTATCATGATTCAGCCCCTATAACCAGATTTCAGGAATAACAATAAAACTTAATCTACTTCAAGATTGCATTAATGTTAGAGCTCTTCATTTAGTTTCTTTATTCTCCTCTTATTTTCTTATCTCAGGTTTCTTTCTTGTTATTCCCCAGTTAGAAGCTGAAAATACCAAAATTCTGTGACTCAGTGACCTTAAAAATGTAAAATCAAGAATAAAGAGGCATCCAGTCTTTAGAACATTGTAGGGGTTCCAGCATGACTCATGCAACGGTTACAGAACTCTTAAATACTTTGTAGTTGTGATAAGGAGACATTCACATCATATAGTATAACACCAGACAACAAATGCAAATAGTTCTTACACTAATCAGAGATTACCTTGGAGTATCTGACCACTAATGCTACTTTCGTTGACCAGCTGACTTACTGGATTGAAGTACTTAGAGAATTCTAAGGTTATGAAATTGTACAGTTAAGATGATTTTGACTAGAGATACCAAAATACACAACAGTAAATAGCTAATGTAAAGGTTTGTGTGGTGGTTTACTCAAAGCACCCAAGGTCATTCCACTTCTGCTACTCAGTGCATTGGTAGTATCTTACTACAGAGTTATGAGACATCTACAAGACAATATGTACAGCAGGAATTATGAAAACAGGTAGGGCAAAGTGCATTTCTTCTCAAATACTGGTCTCTTTCCTTAAGAGAAAACTCATTTCCAGAAGCCTCTTAGCAGATTCTTCTTGTGAGTCATTGGGCAGAGCTGTATCACAGGGCTTTTTTACGTCATTGGGTGGCAACCTAGAATGGGCTTACTTTATCTGGGCTGGGCTAGGGGAGACACCTAAACTCCTTGTAAATACAGTCATCAAAATGATATTCAAATAAAATTGAGGCTCAACTAGTGATGACTATCAAGTTCTATAAAGTTTTTTTTTTAGTTGTTTTTTTTTTTTCTTGAAAAATTTAGAATAACTAGCTGTATTAGTTTCCTAAGGCTGACATAACAAGGTGCCACAAACTGGGTGGTTTAAAACAACAGAATATTCTCTCATATATCTGGAGGTCAGATATCTCAAACCTAGGTGTTGGCATGTTCTCTCTGGAGGCTCCAGGGAAGAACCTGTTTTCTGTCCCTTTCTTAGTTTCTGGTGTTACTAGGGGTACTTGTCTTAGAGATGCATCACTCGAGTCTTTGTTTTTGTCATCACAGGGCTGATTTCCTGCATCTCTGTGTCCCTTCTCTTCTTATAAGAACACCAGTTGTATTGGGTTACGGTCCAGAGCAATGACCTCATTTTAACTCAATTACATCTGGCAAGGCCCTATTTCCAGTTAAGTTTACAGGTACTGTGGATTAAGACTTCAGCATGCACTTTTAGAGGATATAGTTCAAGGACAGACAGTACTGACATGGCTGAAAGAATGCTTGGGTTGTGTGGAGTAAGGGCAGTGACCTTTGGAAACACGAAAACAGAGCTACACTTGAGAATACCCATGGTAGAAACTAATACGCAGTATAGTCAGAGTATTGCCAGTCAGACAATCTGTTTAATTATTTTTAGTTTTTCTCTCTCTTTGTTTAAGATTCAGATTTCTTCGAGTGACAATTCGGTTGGCTATGTTTGAACAACAAGCCCATCCTCTGACAGGATATAGAGGAGACTGATAGAGTATTTTGATCTCCTACCAAGGCTTCACGTGATATCAAAGAGGTCATTCCCTACAGGAAAAATGAGTATGCTTACCAGAAGAAAAACGTGATGCAAGTGAAAGTAAAACTATGCACTGCACGACTTACATAGTCTTGCCTTGTCTGCCCCAGGTTGGCAAGTGACTCCACGAATGTCACAACAGCAGTCAGAAATTAGGATAGTCGTGGTTCCCCTTGGACAGCCTGGTCACAAGACTCTGTAGGAGACTTTTGGTCAGGGGAGATTGCTGTAGGAAATGGCATAGCATATGCATTAGACAATAAGAACTGAAGACAGATAAAAGCAAGCAGTCTGTTCATTTTGGCATGCCCCTGATAAATATTAGCTCTGAATATAGGTACAAATAAACATAATATTGACTGCCATATTTATGAATATTTTATAAACAGATTTTGTGTCATCCTTAGCACTGGGAAGGAGTTACAGAGCAAAGAATTTAAAACAAAGTAAAACAAAAGTAAGAACAATGTGAATTTCAGTTGTCACTAACAATATATATATATAAGAAATTAATCTGACTCAGTGTATAGTTTGACATACTGGAATCAGCCCAAAGTTTGGGGAGACCAAAATAAAACAAAACAAAAACAAAAACAAAAAGATAGAGATCAAAGAGAACCAAACTTCAGAGAGATCTGGACTGAGATCAGGATTCTGTTCCTTGTTGTATTTATGAGACGGAGTATAAGTAAGGCATACAGTGATTGTTATATAAATGCATGCTTAGCAATAGGTATTTGTTAAATGGATGAATGAATGATGAGTCAGTAATGTGAAGTTAGCTTATGATGAATTCGGTGTGTTTGTAAACAAAATAGTGGGAAGGGGAATATACACACACAACTGAAATTCCTTTTCAACTGTAATGTAAATGACACTACACATAAAATAAGAAATAAGAACAATCCTTCACTGCCTCTGATGATCATCTATGTACTGTGCCTAATCTCATGCATTCATTGAGCACTTTGTCCTAGGTAAGGCACTGTACATAGTATTAGGATAATACACTGAAGTCCCAAAGTCTCTGCCTTTGAAAAAAATGTAAACTGTTTGGAATGAGGAAGAACGGCATATGCTTTAATCCAAGGTGGATAGAAATTAATCAGTAGAGGTTTGAGTAACCCAGTGAGAGAAAACAGAAAGGATTGATTTATTTTGACTGGTAAGACCAGGAAAATCTTCACCATTAAGATAAAATTTGAAATTGGGTGTTAAAACTGTTAGTAAGATCTAGTTGTGATATTTTTGGTGTGTGTGTGTGTGTGTTTTCCCTTGGTCAAAAACAGATACTAGGAGAATAAAAATGTTATATAATACCAGTCAAAAGGAACTGGAAGTCAAACACACTTTGGTCCTTACCTAAGTGATTTTTTTTTTCTTATGAAGTAAGATTTATCTCACTGTGACTCACACACTTCTCAAAGCTCACTGTTAAGATTATTTTCACTTTTAAAGAGCTGCCACTTAATTACCAAAAAGATATTGTGAGGGATAAAAAAATGTAAGAGCTAAAGGTGTTATAAAGTATCATGTAAATACCAGCTTCATTTCAAATGTTAGAGAGGAAAGCATGAATTTTGTTTGCAGTAGTTTGATAAATTAGCTTTACAAGGAACAAGCAGAGACAGTTTGGCTGCCACCATCTGGTGCATCAGATTCACTTGCACCTTTGCTCCATGTCCCCTTACTGAGCTCTGATCCTCTGCCTTATTTAGAGAAGGAGGAGCAATCTGTGAGTGTGCTGGGGGTGGAGGGAGGTAGTTTACCTTTCTTAACCGTTTATTTCCCTGAGTTATTCATCAACACATATTCCAGTAAAGATGGTAAGGTAAAAATGAAGGGTGAGGAGAAAATATAGCACTTTTAAAAAGCATAACTGAGTTTGTGTTGAAGGGTGCTTAAGCTAATATATGGCAGCGTTCTAAAAAATAAATAGATAAGTCACTTCAGAACAAAACCCAAAGCTTTATACTTACCAATTCCCTTGTGTTTTGTTAGGAGTTCAGATATATTTGAAGGCACTCCAGTATAAATTAGAATGGTCTCCAGATGTTTTGGCACTGTAAATGACCAGGCTAAAATTCACTTTTAATGAACTGTATTTTAATGTCAGTCTCTTCTGTCTTCTTAAATGACAAAGAACTCATCTGACTTTGTAATGAATGTTCAACTGTTCCATTACTGAGTCTGCCATTTATTGTGCCTCTGTATTTTCCTATGAATTCATGGTGATTTTAGATGTGTCTAGTAGGAGAATGGTTAAGATTTAGGAAGAGAGTAAACCTAGAATCAGTGGGACATAGACTGTCTGGGTAGAATACCAAAATCTAGTTGTGACAATTTCCTCACTGAAAACCGCAGGTTTGGAGGCCAGAGAAAATGTAAATAAATACAGAGGATAGAGAACAGAATAAATAACCCGAGATCACGAGCTCGGAATCCATGACTTTGAGTTAACTGTAATTCCTGTATCTCTTTTATGATACTTAGAATGAAAGGTTTAAGAAAAATTGTGCCCAAAGATTTCATAGAACTCAGCTTCAGGATTATTTAGATCAATGTATTTGGAATTGCTTTTCCTTTGTAAACTTACATACATATGATGTTTTCTCTGCTGTTCTACCCGTAGAATTACAAAACTCTTGACATTATAACTAGATGGAGTGAAAGGTGATAAAACTTTCTATATAGATTTCTGCTTTCAAACATAATGGAACTACAGTGCTAAAACTGGCAAAGTGGCAGGCAATTCAGAGCTGGCTGTCTTAGGTGCCTCGAAGAGCCTCCAGGAAGGAAGAAAGGTGTAGGTATGGGGGAGGGAAGAAACATAAAAAAAAATTATTAATGGAATGGATGCATAAATAAAATCTATTGTTCTTTTTCTTCCAAGTAATAAAAAGTGACTTGCGATTTTAGAAAAAAATCAATGTGTAGAACTATATATTGATTTGCATAGAAATATACAAATTTATAAATAATTGAAATCACGTATAAAGTGGTATGACTCAGCAGTTTATCTATTATTTATGGATTCTAGGTCCTGTGCTGAATGTTATATGGATAATTTGTCAAACTAATTTGACAACTCCAATCACCGAATAAGTAGATTAAAAGGATGATTTTATTGAATCCTATTGTTTTCCTATTCCACAATAGGAAAGGAAATATTTTAGATTAATAAATGTATGTTAGAATTTGGAGTAGGGGAGAAATATGCATGCCTTTATATAAAATAACTCTTTACTTATGATATGTCAAGCATTTAATGAACTTGATGTATTTCCTCATGAACACACTTTTCAACCTTGTTTCCTGAAGCTCACTGTTAAAGTAGATAAAGCTGCCATTCTGATTGTAGTCATAAACTACCCAAGAATATTATGTTGAAAGATGATACCTTTAAGGCATCTTTTATTTCTTTCATCAATTCTATTATCTAATTTGAATTTATGAATATCAAAAGAAGGTTTGAAAACAGATTATGGAAAACTTCAAATCAGTGGGCTCTTTGAAATGCTCTTGGTTTTACTGTATTGCTACTTCATTTGCTTCCTGTATTAGACCACTATTTTGTTAAATTTTGCATTTGAAATGTAATTGCCTATTCAGTAATTCCTAGCATTAGTTAGATTTCTTGGATTACATAAATATTGATTTACTTTTACTGTGACTGATAACAAGAATCACTATCACTGAAGCATTAAAAAAAACAAAAACCTGTTGAGAAGACTATTCAAATACTTTCATTTGAGCAATTTCTGTTTATAATGTTTTAAATATGCCAACTTTATTACAAAAGACAAATTGAATTACTTGAGTAAAATTTGGGAAAATTGTGTCTCTGATTTTTGGCTGTGAGTCCTAGAAGCACTATCAGAATGGTGGCTATCAGTATCACCACCAATGGCGTATTAGAGCTAGTTAGAATCTTATACGTATGATAATAGGGAGTACCTATTAAATTGAACAAAAACAAAGAAATAGGTAAATTATGCTCTATGTTAACTTGCGGATTTAATTGCATATTCCAGTATATTCACTTTATGTGTAAGGCTGTAAGATGCTAGGTCCATAACCATGAGGTTGAAGCAGGGTCTGACCAAATTTCTGGAGAATTCTCTATACCATAGGCCTATCATGATTCTTTCACATCTGAGGCAATGCATGTGAACCGATGAGTTCTCTTCAGTCCATTTATTTTCTGGGTTTAAATTGAGGTTTCTCAGCTTTAGCACTATAGACACGTTGGGCTGCATGATCCTTTGTGGGGCATTAGGGTGGGGTTGGGGGCCTTATGTATTATAAAATGTTTTAGCAGAACCTCTGGCCTCTACCCACTAGATGTCAGTAGTGCCTCCCCAATTGTGGCAATCAAAAATATTTCCAGACGTTGCCAAATATCCTCTGGGGGTCAAAATTTCTCCAGTTGGTCACTGCTGATGTCAACTATAATATCTTCTTCCAAAAAGTAAGTGTATCATTTTTAAAAATCAGTTTACCTATCCAAATAGCCCATAGCTATACAACTGGGTTAACTTCTCCAAGCGGGCAGATAGATTTGTAGAAAAGAATAAAAAAGAAATTTAAGGAAAGTCTAGGTCACACGCTGTTTTTTAACTCTGAGAATAGTGGAAGGTATGTCACATTTTGCATGACATCAGCCTGTATTATCACCTACTGTACTGTATTTGCACGAATTCAGCCAACAGCTAAGGACTTTGTGAACTTGGTTCACTGAAGGGTCAGACTCTCATGCCTGTGAATTGTTCTTAAACACATTTTCTATTGCATTGGGCACGGATAAGCTTTTCTTTAATGTCAGGCATGTCTATCATCTTATTCATCCTCATTTTCTTCTAGAATATGTGTGGACAATGAAAAGGCAGTTCTGCCTTGTGGATTCAGTTCCTGTAATGCACCTTTCTTACACGGGATTTAATACCTCTTTCACAGAGTTTTTGTTTGGTTGCTTTTTTTAAGGTTAAAGTGCGTGTACAGTGTTTTTATCAACTGATGACCAAAATGTTCTTAAAACTAAATTTTGAGATAATGGTTGAAGCAGTGATTCCTGAATTGTGGTGCCGTGATCAGCAGTAGCATCCTCATCGGGGAACTTGCTTGAAATGCAGTTTGTACAATGGTGCCCTATACTTTGTGAGTCAGAAACTCTGGGGGTGCCTTAACAGGCCTTCCAGAGGATTCCAATGTACATTAAAGGTTGAGATCTGTTGGTTTATAGGCTTCATTTTGGGGAAAGTTACAATTTATCCAACTGATATGTGAACACCAAATGCTCTGTAATATTTTTCCTTTAGCTGTCAGAGTGATAGCTGATTTTTACAAGGCAGAGAGCTTTAGGAGATTAACTAATGGCAAAGCAAAATATGCATATTGATAGCATCTCCCAAGCTCATATTCACCCCACATTTTTTTCTCGTTCTTTTCTTTCTCTGTCTGTGAGAAGCCATAAAGCCTTTTCCCTTAGCCCTGTAAATTGGCAGTAATTGACAGCCTGACTGGGAGTTGGGCTATAATTCCAAGTTTGAAGGAGCTAGGGACATGAACTCTAGCTTCACCTCTTAAGATGGATGTGAGGGCAGGAGCAAGGAGCAGTGGGGTAAAGGGTTCCCTGGAAGCTTGGACTCAGGGCTATTGCCTGCAGCCTTTGCTTTCAGTACATTGAGTTCAGCATGAGGGCTGCCAAATGAATATACCTCTCCCAAGCATTACAGTCATTTTTCTTTTTAACCTACACCTGAATGACCCAGAGAGGGTTATACCCAATGACAAATTTATCCATACTGGCTGACAAACTCCACGTGTTCCATCGCCCTACAGAAAACAGTGCAAGAAACTCTAAGCCAAGCTGGTGCTCCATTTAGCAAATGGCAAATAATATCATTCTGACAATTATAAGCTGCTTCATGGTACTGACATGTAAGCAGCTGTAAGTGAATATACAAAACTTCTAATACTATCAGATCTCAACCTACACTTCATCCTATCAACAAGTGCTTCTTGAACATTTATTTTGTCCAAGAATAATGTAACATTAAATTTTATAGTCCTTGGCATCAAGATATGCCTAGTCTCATCAAGAAAAATAATCAAAATTATAGTTTCAAAGAGCTAAACACTGTGACTAAGTAGTATAGGAAAAAAAAAGTATCTGGATTTTTTTTTTTATTTTTTAAAAAAATTGAGCAGAGAGCCCAATGTGGGGCTTGATCTCGGGACCCTGGACCATGACCTGAGCCAAAAACAGAGGCTTTAACCCACTGAGCCATCCAGGTGCCCCAAAAAGTATCTGGATTTTTAAAGACAATATATTTTATTCTCATGACCTCTTGCTCGAGACTGTTTTTCTCAAGTCATGTGTATTTCCTAATTTTTAGCTCAGAGAATATGCTGAGAAAAATCTCTATGGACTTCATCTTAATTCTAAATTTCCACTGATTCCTATATCTATTTTTTGTACCATGCCACCTGCCACTTCTGAAATACATGAACTTCTGAAATTATAATCACAGAACATGGAAGTACTAAGAAACACCTAGAAGGTGATTATTACAGGCATGTCCTCTTACCCTCATTGTAAGTAGAGGCAAACCAATTTCTCCTTGAGGTTCAGAATTAATAATTCCATAGTGCAGTAACTATCTTCTTTGCCTGTTGATTTAGAGGCATGAGGATCCCCAAATGGCCAGCTGACAGACTCAACTTGCAGTTCAATGGAATCATTTTGTCTTCTGAGGTCATTCTGCAGATTAGCAACAAGTGTGAACTAAAAAATTGTTATTTCACTTCCTTTCTCTAAATTTCACAGAATTTCCTTGTGGTATACTCTTACCAGAGACATACAAGATAGGCAATTTGGGAAAATGTAGGTGGGACTAGCTAAGTTGAACAATAAGTAGCCAAGCTACTTTAAAATTATAGTAACCTGTAGGTCTTTCAAGATTGAAACCACCACATATTTTTGTTTTAGAGAAGTTTATTTATGTGGAAACATTTTTCCTTTAAAACAAATACCTCTAGAAGGGCAGAACCTAAGATTATGTGAATGAAAGGCAAAAATTTTGGTAGTCGAATACTAGGCATAATATTGAAAGGAGCCACTCTTATTTCTATCCCTTTACCCTTGGTTATCAAACAAAATCATATACCAGATGCTGATTTCATATGTATACTTTATCCCTAGAGTACATTGCTCCAGCGCTGTAAAATATCTCCACCTAATTGGTGCTGTAACTGAGATCCATGAGAGGCCATTCCATCATTCCATCAAGCTAACCACTTCTGCATGATGGAGAACATGATAAACCTGTAAATCTTAAGGCTGTGGTTGTATTGCTGAATTTTATTTGCTGTGAAATGAGTTTCCTGGTCAGAATGATGCTATGTGGAATACTCGGCATAATAAGGTATCTAGAAAATCTGTAGTAGTTTGGGAGATGTACTGCAAGCAGAGAGGCCACATTTATGTCCATGGTAATGTTTGTTGCAATAAGAACAAGATGCTCCAACAACTATGTTGGAAGAGTTCCAATATAATCATCCTGGCAGCAGGTAGGTGACTGATCCTTCAAGAAATGGTGCCATAATGGGGGTACACTGTTAGCTTCTGCTATTGGCAAAAGGGGAATTTGGGAGTGGCTGTAGCAAGATTGACCTAGGTAAGTGGATATCCATGTAGCTGACCCTATAAATAACTTCTATCCTTATCAAAATGGTTACTTTATTCATGAAGCCACTGCTTAATGACAGGAGTGGCTGGAAAGACAGTTAGGAATGGAAAATATAATAAAGTCAGAGAGATGAAGAACAGACTGGAACCCCATGAAAACAGATAGAAACCCATTACCTATTGTTACCTCTGAAATTTCTGCTATTGGTGCTCTACAAAAGCTGGTTTCTGAAGCTGAAGCTAAACACACACCTGGCCCAGAAGTCAGAGAAGCTGAGGAAAGATCCAAGGAAAGGTAGAATAGTTGTAGACCCAGCTAAAGAGTCACACCAGTGAGGTCAGTAGACAAATCTGTGACACTGTGTGTGAGCCACAAAACTGTTGCTGTTTCACTTCCTTCCTCAAAATCTCATAGAAGAATCTCCTTGTTGCCAGAAACATACAAGAAAGGAATTTTGGAGAAACTAGTCCAGTTTAGCTAAGTTGAATGTGACTGGCCATGTTTAAATTGTAGTAAGTTTTAGATCCCTACATGATTGAAATTATCATATATTTTAATTTGGAGAATTTTGTTTATTAGAGACGTAGCAGGAAGAGTTCACAATTGGGAATCTGGGGACTGGAACTTGCTGCCATAGTTTCATCATTACCCGGACATGTGAACTTTGTTCTCACTTTGCCTTCATCTCTTCGGCTGTAAAATAAAAGGGATGTACTAGATTATCTTTTAGAGGTCTCACTGTGTGATGGGCAAAATAATTTTACTTTTAGGCTATTGATAATCAAGTCCTAGTTATGTCAACTGTGTGATTTTGCAAGATCTTGGACTTTCTATAACTCAGTAGCTTCATCTGCAGAGTTAATAACTTAATCAGGGATGCTGTGAGAATTGATTGTGTTAAAATATTTAAGGCCTTTAAAATCATGAGGGGTGTGTAGTAAGCACACATTAAATAGTAGTAGAAACTTGCCTGTGAATTTCATGATGGTTTTTATTATAGAGGTTTAAAAACTATATTCATTGTTTCCGAACCTGTACTTTGGTTTAGGGAACTAAAAGGAAGTTGCTATAGGTCTTTGTAAATTTGTTTCACCATTTGTAAATCATTATTTTTCCTCTTTTTTAATACTGATCCTATTAATATGGATGCATTGAATATACACAGAGGTGGACATTTATAGATATGTAAATAAAGCAATAATTTAGTAGCCTTAATGAGGGGTGAATATGATGGTATAGAGTTATTAATTTTATAAAAAATGCTGACAAAGGAGCTTTCCCCCTTTGATAAGAGCACCCAAGGAAATATGTTTAACAGTTAAATAATG
This sequence comes from Mustela nigripes, assembly GCF_022355385.1. Taxonomy (NCBI): domain Eukaryota; kingdom Metazoa; phylum Chordata; class Mammalia; order Carnivora; family Mustelidae; genus Mustela; species Mustela nigripes. The sequence goes on from NC_081568.1 coordinate 54,712,940, forward strand.
TTGACATACGTTTTCCAAATTTGGAGAACTACTATAAATGTAACTTTTTCAGACACAAAGACTAATTCTGGTAGAATTCTTCTTCTCTTTTATTCTTTCAAAAATATTCAAATTTATTCCAGTAATTCCAAACATCATATAAGATTGTGTTATGCAGCCCACTCATCCCATCCTTCCTAAATATCTGTCTACTTCTCTCATTTTTGTGAGCTAAGTCAACTGATTCTCTGCTCTCACTCTCTGTTCTTATTTAGACTATATAAGGTCCATGTGACTGAAACAGAATCATTATAAACAAGTCATGACTTCTTTGATTCTAGGAGATAGAAATTCAATTTAAAAAATAAGCTTAACAAAACAAAAGAAAACAAGACAGAAGGAAAGAAGGGAGAAAGGAAAGGAAAGGAGGGGTGATTTATATTTCACATAAATAAGAAATAAAGTAGTATTAGACAACACACCAGCTCTCTATTTCTGTACTCCCTCTTTCCCTGCCCCATCTCTGTATTGCTATCATTCAGTTTTGATATATATTAGCAGGCTTTCCAAAGCACTGAATTAGGGATAGTGGCTTCTAAAAGCTCCAAGAATTTGTCCTCAGGCCTTGTGATCCTAAGAAAAAGAGGATTACTCAATCTCCCTCAATGTCCATAAACTCTAATATGCCCATATGTATCAGTCCACTTGGCTGCCATAAAAGAATACAACAAACTAAGTGAATTAAACAAAAGATCTAAGTTCACAGTTCTGGAGGCTTAAAGTCCAAAATCAAGTCATTAGCCTGGTTGGTTTGTGATGAGGCCATTCTTCCAGGCTTATCAATGGCTACCTTCTTACAATGTGCTTGCATGACCTTTGCCCTATGTGTGAGCAGAGTGAGACAGAGCATGACTGAGCTCTGGTGTCTCTTCCCCTTCCTACAAGACACCAGTTGTATTGCACGACCCCCCTACACCCGGGCCCAGCCTCAACTTCATGTAACTTAATTATCCCCTTAAAAGCCCTATCTCCAAATACAGTCATATTAGAGGTTAAGTTTCAATAAATGAATTTTGGAGGGACACAATTCAGTTCATAACACCCTATATACACAAATCGCTGTGCCTAGGTTGATGCTAACCTATTAACCTAATTGGTTGGTCACACGGCTAAAGGTCACACGGCAACCATCCCTCAGATTTTGGCTAATAGGAAAAAAATACAGGACAGTAAAAATATCAAATGGATATTTACATTAAGATAGTCTTGTTGGGGTGATTTCAACAAAATGGTGACATAGGTCATTCCTGACTTCAGTCTCCCTCACAAGAAAATCAGCTAGCAACTATCCATAGAGAAGACACCAACGTAAAATCCCAGGATCCAGAGTTGAGGCTGAACCACAGAGACTGAGAAGAATCATGTTAGAAAGGTAAGAAGAGCAGCTACACTCTGACTGCCTTGGCCCTCATCCAGGCAAACACACCCTGTGGGGTATGATTTCTCCAGGGGGAATAAAAGAGCACAAGAAGGACATGCAGCCCCTCCTGCAGGACATTCCTGGGAAGCCCATCTGTGGGTCATCTCACACAGGTCACTGGGTAATCTGCGAGATCTAACCACTGATTAGGATAAAGAGAAATGGAGGGTGGAGCTTACTGCAACCATCCCTCAGATTTGGGTCTAACACATTCTTCCTTGCAAGGGCAACTGAGCAGAGATTCTAATCATGACTCTGCCCATCTGAAGAGCCAAATCAGTGACCCATCTAGCCAGGGAGCTTGGTGGGAAGTTCTGGATCCCCAGCCAACAAGCTGATTTAGTCATGGAATCTATTCTACCTCCCTATTCAGGCAGGGAAGAAAATGTATACCACCATCCACCTGCTGAGTATAGCCTCTGGTCCCAATTGATGAGAGAAGTTAGGTAGCTACAAATCCAACCTATAGCTGAGCTTGGGCAAGAAGCCAAGTCAGCAGTGCTCCCCAGCTGCTGAGTACAGCCTCTGGACTCTTGCAACTAGAGAGCCTGAAAAGTGACCCCAACAGCCTTGAACTTAACCTATGGTACTACCCAGGCCTGCCCCACTACAGAGCTCAGCCTATAGCCTTGCCCAGCTGCTGAACACTACCTGTGACCTCATCTATGTGAGGGCCCCAGCTGGTGAACCTACCCCATATCAGAAGATAGTCTACAGCCCCACCCAACTAGGAAGTGTCTTATTTACATACTTTTGCTTTATGTGTTTTCTGTATTTGTGTTTACCTTAACAACAAAATAGTAAAATGATGGCTGAGTCACTTCAGGGTTGGTTTCTAATCTGAAGTCGCATGCCTTAATTCTCACTTTATGAACCAAAGGGAGCCAAATGGCCAAGACTGAGGTTCATATTGTAAGAACTACAATTATCTAACAAGAAAGGCAAAATATAAATGGTAATAAAAATCTACCTATCACAAATAGAGTAATGTAATACTGAAAAGAAGTAGCATCACCCTAACTATGAGGGTTATGACAAGATTGGTGAGAAGTAGCTGTCCCATAGATATACTGAACAGGTGAGATTTAGGGCAGTGTGATTAATTCTGTGTGGGTGCTAGAGTGAAAGGAACAGTGAGGATTGTTATCTAGCATTCTGAATTGAAATACAAGGTCAGTAGTGATACTATTCAAAGATAGGGAACAAATGAATATGTAAAACAAGACGTGATGATGTTTGAATAGGGAGTAAGATCACAAGCTTGGACAAATTTCACTTTGAGGCACAAGTGATATGTTCAAGAGAAATACCCTAGGAACACAAAGGAACACAGGTTTAGAATTCAAGGGAGAGATCTCAGCCAGAAATAGATATTTGAGTCATTGGTATTTAGATCATTAGTGAAGTCATTCCCTGAAGAGTCTGTAGAGTGAGAAAGAAAGAGAATTAGATTTCTGAGGACTAGCAACACTGAAGGACTAGGCTAAGAAATAAGAAATCAAAAAGAAGAAAATGTTTTTTGAGTTGAAAGAAACAGAATGGTACATGAAAAATCAGGAATTACTGGATTTTTTTTTTTTTTTTTTTTGCTTGCTTTATGTTGTTTTGTTTTGCCAGAGAAAGAATGAAATCCAGACGGGGCGCCTGGGTGGCTCAGTGGGTTAAGCCTCTGCCTTCGGCTCAGGTCATGATCCCACGGTCCTGGGATCGAGTCCCGCATCGGGCTCTCTGCTCAGCGGGGAGCCTGCTTCCCTCTCTCTCTCTCTCTCTCTCTGCCTGCCTCTCTGCCTTCTTGTGATCTCTGTCTGTCAAATAAAGAAATAAAAAAAAAATAGAATGAAATCCAGAAAAACAGCATAGTCAAATGTTCAGAAAATTCAATAAGAAAAATACTGAGAAATATGTTTTGTATGGTTTGTCGTTGGTGTGTCCATGTGTTTTGAAAGAGGAAGTAGGTAAAGACCACTGATGTTGAGGAGGTGGTGAAATAAAAGTTTGGGTATTGCTTGGGCCCTTTGCATGGACATTGAAGTCACCCAGGATGTGGTAGAACATAAGGTAAAGTCTCTCAGCCAAGGCTTAGTTTATAGTTAGTGTACGGGGCGGGGGGAGCTAGGAGGTAGAAGAAAACTTAACTCTATTTTCTTGGTTTCTTCCTACTTCTGTTACAGCTCTCATCTTAAGCACTACTTCTTCAGGGAACTCTTGCCTGAACCTCACAAACCTAAATTAGATGTCCCCTAATAGTCCCCAGAGCATAATTTGGTTATCCCATCATATCTCTTACAAGTCTGCAATAAAATTGAACAGTTCTTTTTTTTCTTCATGAGGCCATTAGCTCTGTCAGCTGATTTCAAGATTATGCCTATTATTTCCTATCTGTTTAGCACTGTAATTGTCACATAAAGGCTCTTCAAAAATATTTGCTGTAGAATGAATAAATTAAAAGATAAACAAACAGGAATAGGGGGAGGTTTCAAGAAAGCTGTGGGGTTTACCCAGGGCTACAGGATTACCAAGGGAAAAAGATTACAATTACAATTTTTTTTAAAGATTTCATTTATTTATTAGAGAGAGAGAGAGAAAGAAAGCATGAGCATGGGGAGGGACAGAGGGAGAAACAGGCTCCCTGTTCAGACATGGGGCTCAATCCCAGGACACTGGGATCATGACCTGAGCCAAAGGCAGACACTCAACTGACTGAATGGCCCAGGTGCCCCCAGACTACAGTTTCTGCTCCCCAGTAAAAATATCCAACAGTACCAGGATTACTGCTGCTTCTGGAAATACTCTAGCTTAGAACTGTGAAGTTCGATTATTGATGTGCATAAAAAATTTAGTGCAACTTCAAGTCTACAAAATTTTTTTGGTATCACTGGAAAATTCCTGATTACCTATTTTTTCAGTAAGTATAAACTAACTAACTTTTAATATTCAAAATTTAGATGTAAAACAAGCTATCATAAGTAAAACAGAGAAGAATATATGTCCTTAGTCATGATATTTGGCAGGTTAAGAAAGGGGTTGAATTAAAAAAAGATGGAAGACAGTTGGAATGGGCAAATAATGGAGGAAAATAAAAACCAGGAAAGAAAGGATATTGTTTAGTTAGATGAAACTATGTATGACAGTAGTTATTGGTGTTTTGGACTGTACTGTGTACTATATTCTATACTTTCAGTGAAAAAATATGGTTTATATCTTATGTAAACAAAGTATCCATTATTATGGATAAGGAAAATATTCAGAGAGTATGTGATTTCTTTTTTTTTTTTTAAAGATTTTATTTATTTATTTGACAGAGAGAAATCACAAGTACACTGAGAGGCAGGCAGAGAGAGAGAGAGAGAAGGAAGCAGGCTCCCTGATGAGCAGAGAGCCCGATGCGGGACTCGATCCCAGGACCCTGAGATCTTGACCTGAGCCGAAGGCAGCGGCTTAACCCACTGAGCCACCCAGGCGCCCCGAGAGTATGTGATTTCTTATATACTCTGGTGTGTGAAGGTTATTCCACTGGTGAAATGAAGCTGAAGCTGGGATTCAAATCCAGTAGACCTACCTTGGTCGTGAATACATGGGTATTATAGTGAGTTTTCAACACTAAGAATTTGAAATGAAGTGCACAGTCTCTGGAGATTAAACTTTATGATGACAGAGTATATTTGTGTGTGTATGTATACATATACATGGAGGGGCCAGTCGGGGGATGGGGAGCGAGAGAGACACTCTAACCACAAAGATGGATTTTCAGGTCAACAAAAACCCCTCTAGATGTTACATGTTGATAGTTGGACTGAATAGATTTAGGGTTATATAAACCAAAAAGTTGCCAATGCCAAATTGGTAATACCGTTTTAGAATTGTGTTTGGATGAAATAAGTTATCACAAGCAATAGGATTATATTTTCAGCTGCTACTCTTGCTACTATGGAATTTTTAATGGCCACATGTACTTTGAGGATATAATCTCACTGCGTGGCAAAATTTAGCCCTCATATTTATGGAACAAATATATAAGATTTCTTTCTTCCTTCCATGCTGCATATGTTAAGTGGTAATATTTTGAGGCCAATGAATTATTTTTTGTTTTTTTAACAGCAGCCTTCAGGATAAAGATACATTTTAAACTTAAGTTTAATTAGAATAAAGGTGTGTTGTTTTAGCAGCTACTTGGGTAGTGAATAGGGGAGATAGTTTTAAATCAGTTTGGTATCACTGGAAAACTAAATATAAAACCAAAGAGAATATTAATTTTATTATGTGATATGTTTAATTGTATCTTATTCTAGTTTTACATTTGAAATAATATTTTCATTGTTTTAAGTGATAATTTCAAATACAAATTAAATTAGTATGTGGGAATACTGCTTAAAAGTTTTAGAGATTCATGGTGTCCTGGGATCTTTTACTGTGTGGATACTTCGCCTTTGCTTCCCCTTTGACATTTAAAGACAGGTGAGTTGACTCACTAACAGGATCACAGGTTCTGGTTTTCCATTGTGTTTGTGGAGGTCATGAGGTTACAGAATTCGATTTCCTTGATGTCAGTCTCAGTCAGTCAGTCCCCACATGGACTAACTCCTAGTTATGTTGTTCTAGACTTTTTTTTTCTTCTTTCCTTTTACCTTTTACTTTCTGGTAGAGAAGAAGATATGTGCTACTTAAGTTGGCTTAATGAATATTTAATGTTCTGGGAATCACATAGTAATATCTATAATGTTTATAGAAGAATAAAAGTAAATACTAAAACATTACAGCTTTTATTTTATAAACATTATTCTATGTCATATTAACTTTTTTCAGGTTTGAATACCTCTCTCTCCATAATTAATTACATTTAGTCATGAAAATACATTAATGATATCTGTTCACAAATTTACTCCTTAACTTTAACTGAGCTTTGCCTACTGAATTAAAAATATTAATAATTATCTATTATATACCATATACTGTGGCTAAGTACAGTTTGGAACCCAAGATACATGAGCCAGGAACATAGGATCAACTAATTCCAACTTAAGAATCATGAAATTAATGAGAAGACAGATCCCTTCTTAAAAGATTTGTGAATTTAAATAATAGGCATAAGCTTACAGCAGGAGACTCTACACAGAGATTAGGAAACAGAGTCTAGAAAACACAGTCTAATGTGACTACAGCATAGACAATAGGCTGGGGGCAGGGACGGGAACATAGTGGAGGACTTAGAGGAAAGGGCCAAAGGCTGAGACTAAAACTGGACACAACTAAATAGCAGCTACTTGGCATTGCTACATTCATTCAACAAAAATTTACAGAGTCTAAATGAATAAAGTATTGAGCTGCTGGCTTAAAAAAATGAATGAGGGGGCACGTCACATGCATCTCTGGAGAATTATATTTAAAGCACCTTTAAAAAAATCTTTGTTGAAGATTGCCTTCTCCCAAGATACATGTACATAATTTTTTTGATTTTTTATTTTTGATACTGATTTTGATTTTAAGTTTTTAATCCTAAAACATATATGAATGTCAATTTTTACAAGGTATTGAGAGATATTGGATTTGTGGTTTTAGATATTATTGTTTTGGGAAAGTCCATTCTATACAATAAAAGTATATTTAATGTTTTGCTGACACAGTTAAGTAGTTACAGAGCCAGTGTCTCAAATCCTTCTTATTCTTCATCTCTTCTTCCATCTCGGAGGTCAGCTCACTGATTGTGTGATTGAAATAAGAGAAACCTCAGGTAATATATATTTGAAGACAGGTGTTTTATTTAACCCTGGATGATTCAATCTTATATGGCTTGGTTAGATGACAATCACTGAACCATGAAATTTCATGTATCTCTATGGCTATTGTTTTATAAATAAAATCATTGAGGAGAGTTTCATTATAGTAAGAGCTACACTGTGAGATGTATGAGAAAAATAAGTTGGTAGAGCATAGACAGGCAATTTTTATATATAAAAATGATCTACATGTATTCTAATTTTGTTGAAGTTTCTATTATCATGTTAATAACATTATTTGATTTCTTAAGTTAAAACTAGTCCTTTGTACCATATGCATGAAATTTGAAGATGCATGTAATACTTATCTGATTGGTTTGTGGTGTCATGCATCTAAAGAATAAGTCCACTGTTACTACAGGACATTTTATTTTGAAATATTTTGCTAACAGAGGCGAAGCAGTAATAATTCAAAGTGTGCTGAGCATTGGGAAAGACTGAGGTGACATTCAAAATGAATGGACTCAAAAAGTAACTCAAGGTGCAAAACCAAATTTTACCTGTCCTGATGTGTAGGTTAAGGAATTAAATTAGATATTAATTTTGGAAATTGTGACCATGTTGTGTTAATGATAAATGAAAGAAGGAAAGGGAAGGGAAGGGAAAGGAAGAGAGACAGCGAAGGACAATAAAGGAAGGAAGGAAGGACAGAAGGAAGGAAGGAAGGGAGGAAGAAGGAAGGAAGGACGGAAGGAAGGAAGGAAGGAAGGAAGGACAGAAGGAAGGAAGGACGGAAGGAAGGAAGGAAGGACAGAAGGAAGGAAGGAAGGGAGGAAGGAAACACAAAGAAAATAGCAAAAGCACCGATTACTTAGGGGACATTAAGATGTGGACACCTTTACTTATTTTTACTCTAGAGTGTAAAATTGGAAGGGAAAAATGTGTCAAATTTGATCGACACGATATACAGAAATAGCAGAATAATTTATAATGAGGCTGAGAATGTGGAACTAATGAAGTATTATGACAAGAAAGAAAAAGGAGGATTGGAATGGGAAACTGGAGGTGAAGGAGACTAGCAGTGAGGAGATCAGACAATTTTTCTAACCTTCCAGGAACTGAACACACAAAGGAGCCCAATTAGAAATAAACTGTCTAGAAGAAATATTTCATAATAAATTGGGGATTAACAATATGCCTAAAGGGAATGAAGTCAGAGCATTTGAGCCTCCTCGTTTCAGAACCACTGCTTTATTTTTTAACCTTTTTTTTTTGAAGTATGATAAAAATTTCTTGCTTTCACACACGCACATACACACAACACACACACATGCATAAATCATGCATAAAATAAATTAAAAACTAACCAAACTTTCTGATTTCTGAGAGAAGAATCATCGTCAATCGAATCATGGACACAAGGGGATCTAAACATATTGGTGCTGTTTCATCTATTTTGTTGATACTAGGTCACTATGCTGTATCTGTGTATATTCAAGAATTTCCTACAAACACTTCATCTGCTAATTTAAGCAGATGAAGCTTCTCCAGATACAGGTTAACAGATATCTAACATATACAGAAACATGATGCTTAGCGTTAATTTGACAGAATATAGAAGAACAATTCATTGTACTTCTTGGATGCTTAAATAAATTAATTGAAAAGAACAACAATTAAAAAAGAATATAATTTTAACAGAAAAATGAGCAATATTTACTATCAAAATGCTTCTGCCCCAGGATCTTGTACCATATCAATTCTGATTGCTGGTCAGTCACTAGGTAAACCTAGAGAGAAACAAAGAATACCATTAGTGTGCAGCAAATTCAAAATTTTGATTATTCTTGTGAAATAACAACTGACTCCATGAGTAACAACAGTGAGGTTTCTCATATCTTTCTCATATCTTAAAGATATTCTTCTGTTTTCTTTACCACAATATACTGCTAAAGAGGAAATTTTTGAGGACCCTCTGTGGAGTAAGTGGTTCTCCACAGTACTCATGGCATACCAAAAGTTTAGTCATTTTGTGGCTATTTCAGATTTTTTGGAGGTAACACTTGTATCTCACTTTTGAGGATCTCAACTTGTCTACACACCAAAGGGCAATCTGACAGAATTTGGAGAATTAGCTCTTATGTCTTAAAACCATTACCTGGACAAATATATTCATTCACTCATTCTTTAAATATATATTGAGAACCTGGTATGTGGCTGGGTACTTAGGGAAAAAAACCTCAAACATTCTACATCCTCAAGGAAATGATGGGTAAGCAAGTGACTTCAATAAAATGTGATTAAAGCAAGATGAATGAAGCAGGAGAAAGAACTAGGCAGTTTGGAGGAAAAGGATGGAGTCAGAGGCAGGCTTCCTTAAAAAGTAGGACACTTTTGAAATGAGTCTTTGAAAGCTAGTAGAAAACCGAAAATAATTACTTGAAGGTGAGTTTTTTGGGGGAAAATGGGGTAAGAGGTAGTATTTTAAAATGGAATTCTTGGGGCACCTGGGTGGCTCGGTGGGTTAAAGCCTCTGTCTTTGGCTCAGGTCATGGTCCCAGGGTCATAGGATCAAGCCCCGCATTGGGCTCCATGCTCAGTGGGGAGCCTGCTTCCTCCTCTCTCTCTGCCTGCCTCTCTGTCTACTTGTGATCTCTGTCTGTTGAATAAATAATAAAATCTTTAAAAAAAAAAAAATGGAATTCTTGCTGGGGATGGGGGGAGGGATAGGGTGGCTGCGTTATGGACATTGGGGAAGGTATGTGCTATGGTGAGTACTGTGAAATGTGTAAGCCTAATGATTCACAGACCTGTACCCCTGAAGAAATACATTATATGGGTTTTTTTTTTGATGTTTTTTAAATTTTTATTTTTATTATTTTTTTTATAAATATATAATGTATTTTTATCCCCAGGGGTACAGGTCTGTGAATCGCCAGGTTTACAAATACATTATATGTTAATAAAAAATATATAAAATAAAATAAAAATGGGATTCTTGGAAGGAATCACTTTCATCAAGTTTTTCACTAGCAAATTTACATTGAGCAACTATATTCTGTTTTGCTGAATCCTGGAGGAAACAGTGAATAGGCAAAAAAAAAAAAAAAAAAAAAAGGTTTGATTTTGCATGGTGCTTTCCTTCTTGATGGGGGGACAGACATTAGCTAACATTGATAAAGTACATACTCTGTTCCGGGTGCCATTCCCAGGCTTCATATAAAACCATTAATTTATTTTTTTCCATTTCTAAACTTTAAATTCAATTAATTAATATATAATGTATTATTGGTTTCAGAGGTAGAGAGGTCAGTGATTCATCAGTCTTATCTAATACCCAGTGCTCATTACACGCCATGCCATCCTTACTATCCATCACCCACTTACCCCATCTCCCCACCTCCCTCCCCTCCAGTAAACCTCAGTTTGTTTCCTATGATTTAGAGTCTCTTACAGTTTGTCTTCCTCTCTGGTTTTATCTTGTGTTATATTTTCCTATTTTCCCCTATGATCTATCCTCTCTTTTGTTTCTTAAATTTCACATATCAGTGAGATCATATGATAATTGTCTTTCTCTGATCGACTTATTTTGCTTAATATAATACCCTCTAGTTCCATCCATGTCATTACAAATGGCAAGATTTCATTTTTTTTGATGACTGAATAATATTTGAGATATCTATGATCTATATATAGATATCTATCTCAAGAGGTGTATATATATACATAATATATATTATATATATACATAATATACATTATATATACATATATATATATATATATATAAAATCACACATCTTTATCCATTCATCTGTCGATGGACATCTGGGTTCTTACCCTAGTTTTGGCTATGTGGACATTGCTGTCATAAATATTGGAGTGCAGGTGCCCTTTCGATTATTACATTTGTATCTTTGGGGTAAATACTCAGTAGTGCCATTGCTGGGTCATAGGGTAGCTCTATTTTCAACTTTTTGAAGAATATCCATACTGTTTTCCAGAGTGGCTGCACCAGCTTGCATTTTCACCAGCTGTGTGAGAGGATTCCTCTTTCTCTGCATTCTTGCCAACATCTGTCACTTCCTGACTTGTTAATTTTAGCCATTCTGACTGGTGTGAAGTGATATCTCATTTTGGCTTTGATTTATATTTCCTTGATGCTGAGTGATGTTGAACGTTTTTTCATGTGTCTGTTGGCCATTTGTATGTCTTCTTTGCAGAAATGTCTGTTCATGTCTTCTGCCACTTCTTGATTGCATTATTTGTTCTTTGAGTCTTGAGTTTGATAAGTTCTTTATAGATTTTGGATACTAACCCTTTATCTAATATGTTATTTGCAAATATTTTGCTCTGTTTTGTAAGTTGTTTTTTGGCTTTGTTGACTGTTTCCCTTGCTGTGCCTTCTTGATGAAGTCCCAGCAATTCATTTTTGCTTTGCTTCCCTTGCCTTTGGAGATGTATCTAGCAAGAAGTTGCAGTGGCCAAGGTCACAGAGGTTTCTGCCTATGTTCTCCTCTAGAATTTTTATAGATTCCTATTTCATGTTTAGGTCTTTCATCCATTTTGAGTCTATTTTTGTATATGGTGTAAGGAAATGTTCCAGTTTCATTCTTCTATGTGTGGCTGTCCAATTTTCCTAACAGCATTTGCTGAAGATACTGCCTTTTTTTCCACAGAATATTCTTTCCTACTTTACTGAAGGTTAGTTAACCATGGAGTTGAGGGTCCACTTCTGGGTTCTCTATTTTGTTCCATTGATCTACTTGTCTGTTTTTGTATCTTGATGATTACAGCTTTGTAATAGAACTTAAGTCTGGCATTGTGATGCCACAAGCTTTGCTTTTCTTTTTCAACATTCCTCTGGCTATCCATGGTCTTTTCTGGTTTCCATACAATTTTTAGGATTATTTGTTCCAGCTCTGTGAAAAAAGTCAATGTTATTTTGATTGGGATTGCACTGAATCTGTAGATTGCTCTAGGTAGCATAGATGTTTTAACAGTATTTGTTCTTCCAATCCATGAGCATGGAACTTTTTATTTTTTTTTAAATCTTACTACAACCCACTGAGGAAGTTTTATTTTTATGAAGTAAAACTAGTAAACTGGGTAAGAGTCTTGTATGCCTAATAGCATGGTGGTCTGGGTCTCAAAACTGGGCAGCCTAGACTTGGAGTTTATTCTTTCAAGTACTATAATAAATTGCCTATCAAAATAAGTAAATGAATATATAACATAACTTTAGGAAGTGGTAAATTATATGAGGAAAAAGAAAACTATGTGAACTGGAAATGGTTGAGGGGGAAGATGCTATTTTAGATGGCAGAGAGCAGATATTGTCAGTACCCTGCAGGTAGCCCTCGGGTTTAACCACTTCAGTAGGTTCAGGCCAACCTTCACCTACTTGTAGCTGCATGTTTTTGTCTGTGGGCTTTCTCTGAAGCCAAAGGAAGAATGTTCTGGTTTGCAACATGGCAGAACTGAAGTGGAAGGGAATTAATGCCTACTAGAATAGCTGTAAACAAATGACTTTTAGAATGCACTCTACGACCATCCTCAGCCTTCTCAGCCCTCATGGAGGATAACTTCAAAGTGTGTTCTATACTGTCTTCTAGAATATTCTGTGGGATTGAGATCCACTGGCCCACAGTGGTGCTTGGCTTAATTATATGTTCTTTATTGGCTCTGTTCTTTGTCTATATCACTTCCTCACTTCTGTTCTAGTGTTTTATTTTACCTCCCAAATGAACTGTTGACTTGAATCCTTGCCTTAGGGCCTTCCTTTCAGATGACCTAAAGTAAGATAGATTGGCTGGTCAGGAAATGCGTCTCTGAGGGAAATTTGGGAGTAGAGCATTCTAGGTAGAGGAAAATGTACTTGCCAAGGAACTGAGAAAGGCAAGAGCAAAACCACTGTGCCTGGCTAGAGTGGAGGGAGGATTGGGAGTAAGTGAGAACTGACCTTAAGGAGCAGGAAAGGATCAGGTAGCAAAGATCTGTTTTGGGCTATGAAGAAATGTTTGAAAAGTTAAAAAAAAAATAGCACTATACTATATGAGGCCAGGGGAAAAAAACAAAACAAAACTGGTAGAATATTAGCTTTAAAAGCAGATTTTAGAGAATATGTAATCTAACCTTTTCTCTTTATAAATGAGGGACGTGAGGTCCAGTTCACCTTGATACAAACAGAAAAAGAGAAGTCTTCTGTTCAAATATGAATCCCAAATCTTTATTATTTTCAGTCTACATTTGAGAGCTATGTTCATCTTGGAAGCTTATCATGCAAGTAAGCATTACAAATCAAAGTGAAATGAATAAAAGAGACATAATATTAAGAGTAATGCATTAGAATGAACCAATGATACTGCTATTTTTTTTTTTTTTTTTTTTAACCACTGATTCTTTAAGTTCGATGCTTCTAACTCCCAGCATGTAAGGTAGAGTGGCTCTTTCTATTCTTCCCAGTGAGGAGTGAATGGGCAGAGTTGCAGGTGCTATCAAGCTATTGAATTCCATGTGGGCACACTTAAGGCAGGTCTGGAAGCCAGGCCAAATTTCAGATGGGCATCTGGGTACAGGAATTTCTGCGCTGTGGGCTTCCCATCATAAACCCTGTCATTAATGTGGAGTCTAACACCTGCTAGTAAATTGGTACTTGATGTCACTAGGTAACTCAATCATCAGCTTAAAGCACTCTGTCCAAATAATAAGATTTGTGGATTGAATCTTTGTGCAACTCTCTGTTCCAGAGCTTAGCAAACACATGGTGAATTTATTTGTTGTATTTGCTGTTTACTGCATGAGATGAGATGAATTCTAGTAATGCCAAAGGGAGGGATTGAATCGTTTATTAAGTACAGTCTTGGACAGGTGTCTCAAATGCCAATTCTAAGATTTAATCTAAACTAATCTTCAGAGAAGTTAGATTTAATGGAAATGAGAACCCAGAGGAATTCAGAGTGAAGGTAGCTGGATGTTTAAATCTCGAACATTGCTATTTATGGCAATCTTTTAAATAAACTCTCTTACTTGGCTGTTATCCTTCTGTGTTCTGAGGTAGAAAGTGTTTGGAAACTGATACTGGCTCATTGGTAGTCAGGATTCATACAAAACAAGTTATCTACTCTTTATCCCTAACCCTGGAATATAATCAGTTATTTGCAAATGAAGCCCCACGTTCATACTGGAGATCAGTCCACAGAGTTTTTGGCCTCTGCAGAGTTAGTACATATAGGATGAACCTGAAATCTACCATACTAAGTCATATTTTCTTATGACAAAATATGACACCAGAAGACAGAGTTTGAAATTGATAAGGAAAAACTGTTTAAATGGCCACCACACAATATCTAAATATTGACAGGTGCAAGAAAATGTTATCCATCACTGAACGCAATTTGTAAGATGTATTGACTTGGCAAGGCAAAATTTGAAAACTGAGTTGTAGTATTTCTCTCCTCTTTAAGGCACTATATGTTTTATAAAATAATAAAAATATTTCAAGTGTGACTTATTATTTTCTGTATATATCTATGTGATATATATAGATAGATAGATAGTCTTATATGCCTATATAGCTACATGCCTATATAGCTATAGCTAATTAAAAAAAATGATTACCTACAGCACAGAACTAAATTAAAAATTGTACGGACAGATGCTGGAAATAGAGAAAGGATTCATGAAACATTTTGTGAATGTATTAATCTAAGTTAATTTTACCAGAGATGGTATTTGGGAGTTCCTGCTGACAGCTATTATGACCCTGGAAATGTCTTGATAGCATATTTACTTTTTAATACTAAAGAGAAGGGGGCTGGCACAGAAACAATGTTTCACGCTCTACAATCTGAAGATGACTTAAACTAATAATTGCCAAGTACAAATTTAAACAGAAGGAGTATAGCTGAAGTAAATAAGGAAAACAGCTCAGATAAGGAAAGAGATTGAGGTGAAACAACATGAAATAAAACAGTTAGTGAAGTTACCAGATGAAGTTTCCTAGGCTCTGCAGAAGTTAGCAAAGAGTTTTCCTTTCTCTTCTTTCTCGCCTCTTTATTTTTTTATGTCCTGCCTTCCACTCCTCCCCCCTTCCTTCCCTCCTCCCTCCCTTCATTTCCTTTCTTTCCTTCTTTCAGATATATCATCCTGACAAAATATTTTATCTTCTAGAACAGAGGTTCGTGAGCTTTTTTACAAGTAGCCATATAGTAAATATTTTCAGTTTTGCAAACCATACAATCTCTGTTGCAACTATTCAACGCTGTCATTGTATTCTGAAAGCAGCTAGACAATAGTAAATGAATAGGTATAGTTTTGTTCCAGTGCAACTTTATAAAAAAACAGGCAGCAGGTGAGATTTGATCTGAGTACTGCAGTTTGCCAATCCTTGTTCTAGAAGCTGATCTTTTATTTTTTCTAAGATTTTTTAAAAGTAATTTCTACATGTAACATGGGATCCTGAGATGCTCTACTGACTAAGCCAGCCAGATGCCCCTAGAAGGTGTTTTTTGGCATTTGCCCTAATACTACACTGCTTCATGAAAAACAGAAGTATGAGTAATATTTGCTGGGGCATTATTCCAAGAATGAACCTAGTTATTTTGCTCAGTATGAGTCTTTAAATATGAGATAGAATTATTTATAAATATTTAGTATCTTCTAGCTAATGTTTTCAGTGTTTCACATATATGATCTCATCTCCTGAGGAAAATATTCTAAATTTGTTGTAATCATCCTCATTTTAAAGAAATGAAGCAATGTAAAGAAACTTGGATGTAGCTTTGAAGTGTCAGTATTTGACTTAAAGCCTTTGTCTTCTCTACATATTTGTGCCTGGGTATGTGTATAAAATCTCTACACATTTTTGTGATTAAAAAAAAAAAAGAATTTACCTCAAAGATGTCATAACAGTGAGAGTGTACATAAGCATGCCATAAAGTATATACTGTGAGAATTGCTACAACTTGATGTCAAACATTCTATTATATTTCACCTTAAGAAGGATTTATTAGTTTCTAAATCAGTTCCTCTTCCTTTAAAACATTCCCAGAATTTAAATAAGAAGATATTCAGTGCCACTGGTTCTCAGCTGAGGACAGTGTTGCTGCCCAGAGAATATTTTGAAAGGGGCCTTAGGGCTATAGCAGTGACAGCGAGGAGTGTGGTGGTTGAGGGTCATGGATGCTACAAATCTTGAAATAACAGTAGCAGTCCCATGGAATGAAGATTTGTCATATCCATAATGCCAAAAATTTCCTACTCCTGTACCCTTATCTCACACACACACACACACACACACACACACACACACACACACATGCCAGATCTTATTGATGGCCTCCCAGCTGCCACTTCTTGCTTCTTCCTTACTAACATAATTTATCAACATAGCACTTAGATACCCGTGAACTCTGGGAATGCTGACTCCTCCCCAGCTGCAGAGACTGAATCACCTTTTTTTAAGCCATTTTTTGATCCAATCACAGTAATCCTCATCCCCCTCAGCCAATGATTGGGTTTAGATCTGGGTATCTGACTCTGTCTTAGTCTGGTAGTTGTAAGAGAAAACTTACTTAACAGCTCCTTAGAAAGATTTCCCTCTGTAATAAAAAGAAGAAAGCCAAGTAGGAAGACATCTCTTCTCGATTTGGACATTATCACATAAGAGTTTCATTCTTGGAATTGTTGCGGTTATTTCTCAACTATGAGAGAAAAGCCAAGAGAATATCAGAGAATATTGGTGACTGACATTATTGAGGGCCTCAAGTAATTTGAGGACTGCCTATTTTAGGGATTCTACTCTATGAGAATAACTTGGCAATGTAGACTACTTTCAGTTACCCTTTCTCTTAGTGTCATCCAAAAGCATCCAAATTGCTGTATAGGTACTATAATTCCCCAGTTTCCCATAATCAAAAAGGAATATATCAGGAGCAGAGCCCAAGTACAGATTTGTCATGTTTGGCAGAAGTTCTGAATAAGACTTAGGGGAATCTCTAATAATCCATGCCCAAGTTCAAGTTCAAAGCAGAATAGGTATGTATTACTCTGGTTTGTGGAAAATTATTTATTCTTATATTAAGGTGATCCAAAAACTAAGAAAACATAAAGTACAGAGTATATTACTTGCTTTGGAAAATAAAGGTCTTATATTAGAAGACAGCTTTCTGACCTTTAGAAAACTGCATTCTTTCTAGGGCAAAAGTTAGTAAAAAGTTATTTCTGTAATTTTAATGAAAAGCAGCTCTGTAGGAGGATAGTATAAAACAATATTTTTTTCTTTCTAAAATGTGTTTTAACTCTTTTTATACCAAAATAATTTAAATTACTGAAATATGATTTTTATAGCTAATAATAATCTGGAAATAAAATAAGTAATTGGAAGACTTATAATCAGAGGTGCATGGAACCCTGTGAAGGCAGGCAGGTATAGAGTAGAGAAGGGGGATATCATCTCACAAAAGATATGGAAAAGAAAATTCGATTAGACTAGTAATCAATCTGGAGGTTATCATTACTTCAGCTTTATTTCCTAACCAAGTTTGAAATGTATCTAAATGGGAATAATCTTCTTTTGTCTTTTTTGAATGTCAGTCCTTTCAATGGTAGATAGCATCCCATATTTTCTTAGCGCTATTAGAGCTTTTTTGGACATGTGGGTGTGGGAGGGACAATAAGCATTTGCAACAGAATCTTCATCTCGGTGACTTTTCCAGTGCCATCTGGATTCCTGCATATTGTCTACATGTCTATTCGGAAGAAGAATTAGATAAAAAATAGATAAAAGGATGTAAACACGCAAAGGAAAGGAAGCGCTCTCTTGTGTAACTCCCCCAGCCGAGCTGCTTCCTGATTAAAATACTAATATATGGCAACTGGCCTGTGAAGTCTGTGCCGAGGCATGAGAGAGTTTGGCGTGATCAAACGAACGTATCATTTCTGCCTCCTTCTGTCAGCAGTAACTGAGCAATCCAGCTTGGTGACTGGAAGAGAAAATTTTCTTTGTCCTGCACATGCTGTATTTATCCTTCACGAATATCCACAAAACTCAGCAGGGATTTGGCTGAAAAAGTAGAATCACTCCTTGCAGAAAAACTGGTAATAAATCTGGGAGGCTTTGTACAAGATCTGAAAGCTGCCTTCAGAATTTGCCGGAGGATGCATGTATAGCCAGGAGTAAGGAGATTATGTAAACTACAGAGCGGAACTAGGGGAGCTTGGCCAGAAGAGGCCCAACCAGAATGCCCTCTGAGTGTTCTCATAGCAAGACAGACTTAGAGGTTCCGACTATGGTCTGAGTGTAGAAACCTTTCCTTCTACTACTGGGAGTGAAATAGGAGGTTTGCATTCTCTCTGTTTTCCTTGAGATATGTGGAGATTTAAAGGAAATTTTCTCTCTGTCTTGGACAGCATGCTTTAAAATTCAGTTTGATTTTGTACATTTACCTTAAATATTGCTCCATGATATTTTCATTGTCCTCCCAGTTATTTTTTTCCTCTCAATAATATGGAAAATAAACTTTAGAAATTGGTTCTGGAAATGAAATTTCAATTTACTAAGAATGCCTTCATATGCATCACATGGAATGCTTATCTAAAAATGTTGGAATCTGGCCAACCTGCTACCACCCCTTTCCTTGATCTGCAGAGAATTTGAATCCTGTGGTGGGGGGGGCCAGGAAGTCTGCTCTTTTAATAAATTGTCAAGTGACTCTAATATACAATAATGCTTGGACACCACTGTTGGTTAGAAACTTAGGAGGAGGATAGGTTGAGAAAGAGAACAAGGTAAGGACATGTGAAAATAAACCAGATGTTTTGTTTGTTAATCTATTGTTTTGTTATAGCTTAAATATCACTAAATACACACCATGTTTTCTTTAGGATGCCACTTTACTCATATATAGTATATATTTATGATGATTTTTCTTAAGAAACATCAGTTTTGTAAATAGGAATGAAAAGTTTCTAAGTCTAATTGGACTGAGTCTAGAAAACAGAACATGAAATCTCATAGGGAACATCTTTCTGTATAACCTTACAAAGAGAATCATTGTTTTCTATTTACTTTCCTCTTTATGAAACACATCTTCTAATATTGCATTCTTGTAAAGCATAGATCAAAAAACTGAACCATGCCCTCAGGGAGAGAAGGAAGGTAGGCCAAGATGTTCTCAAATAAAATATATTAATATAATAATTATAAAGATACTTTGATGAGGAGAATACATCAGGGAGTATTTGGTTGGTAGACTTCAATAACTGTTATTATCTGATGGCATATTTACTAGTAACTATAATGTTTACTCTCAAGCACACATTTCTCTCCACAGATTTTTCAAGAACTATATCAACTTCATCAAACTTTTTTTTTTTTTTTAAGATTTTATTTATTTATTTGACAGACAGAGATCACAAGTAGGCGGAGAGGCAGGCAGAGAGAGGAGGAAGCAGGCTCCCTGTGGAGCAGAGAGCCGATGCGGGGCTCCATCCCAGGACCCTGGGATCATGACCTGAGTGGAAGGCAGAGGCTTTAACCCACTGAGCCACCCAGGCGCCCCACAAATTTTCTGCTGTAACACACACATAAGTGAATGAATAAAATGTACAAGATTGAGATTTTGGCGAATTAGAAAACACTTCCTGTACTTTAGTTTTAAGATAAAAAAATGACTCCTAGATTCCCACTATGAATGTGGACCTAAGGCTACCAGAAATGAGGCTTCTGCTGAAATTCTAATATTAATTGACTGAAACAAGTAAGATTTTTCTTTTAGAGATTCTCAAGTGTAGCAGTGTTTCAGTTTGAAAATGATAGGGGAAATATATTATTAGATTAATTAGACAATTAGAAGAATTCTCAGCTGTACATTTGACAACACATTTAGTGTGTCTGTGTTAATGAGGTAGACCATAAACTTCTTAAAAATTATATTTACAGAAACATATATTTATTTGGTATTTATTTTGAAAGCTGATTTTAAAAAAGGCCTTATATTCTAAGAAACTAAGCTCTTGTAGATAATAATCAAGGTCCTGTTTTTATAGTCTTGATTTTATATTTTTTATTCATAATCGCATACAAAAATGTGTTGTATATTATACTTTCATATGCATATCTTGAGTTTATTTGTAAGATATTTATTACTAGTTTTCATAATTGAAACACTAATGAGGTGGTAGTATTGTAGCCTTGTGTCTCCATCAGGCAAAATACAAATCAAAAATCTTGTTACTCTCAAAGGGAGTTGTTACTTCTTTCTCTTTTTTTTCTTTATTAAGGCATATGAGATTAGTTTCTATGAGGGTAGATATTATTTGCAGGCATTTAAATATTCTTTCAAATATCTTCCGAATAAGGCAGTGAGTATTTTCTCCTGTTCTCAAAAAGTGCAGCTGTGAGTTTTTCTAATTGCTCAATTAATCTAATGATACACTTTCCCTATCATTATCAAACTAATATGTTTCAGCACCAGAGCTGTATTCTTTACTGGAGCTATCTTGTTTGTTTTTGATAATATTGACTTGCAAAATTATCTACATGCTTATTATAATTTAGTAATATAAGCTCCATATTTCCCATTATGAATGGAAAAAAATCTTTCTACTAAGCTAATAAATTATCTCAACCACTCATACAAAGTATAAATATTTTTAATGTAAAATCAATTGCATCAGAAAATTGCTGTGTGTTGTTATAGTTGATCTTCCATAGTTTTTTTTTTCTTTGTGTAAGATTTCAGAGGAAACTTAGTATATCAGTTTCCCTGTCAGATTCACAAAACTTCTCCAGAAATGAAATTTTTGGTAACTGTCTTTCAGTATTATTATATATTATTCCTATTTCAAATGCTAGTTTTGGTAGAAGGATTTGTTCTTGCTTATAGTCTGTTTGTCCAAGTGATCATTACAGTCAGTGTTCTCTTTATGGAGATCCGTTCTCATTGTAATCACATTAATTAAGCTCCTACCACAGATTAGGAACACAATTGAGCCTTTTGCATACATTGTCTCCTTGAATATTTCTTTTTTTTTTTTTTTAAGATTTTATTTATTTATTTGTCAGAGAGAGAGTGCGGGAGAACACAAGCAGGCAGAGCGGCAGGCAGGGGCAGATAGAGAAGCAGGCTCCCCACTGAGCAAGGAGCCCGATGCGGGACTCGATCCCAGACCCTGGGACCATGACCTAAGCCAAAGGCAGCCGCTTAACCAACTGAGCCACCCTGGCATCCCACCTTGAATATTTCTGTTGACTCTTTTGGGTAAGCACTGTTGTTTCCCTCCTATGGGGGAAAAAACCAAGATGTAGGATAAGGGATTTGAAAGGACATAGAGTTGGTCCAAATAGTGGAACCAAAGTGCCAACCTAACCTTGTTCCAGAGCCAGTGTAGTTCATCTTTATGTTTTATTGCCAGGGTTCATATTGGATTTATTATCCACAATGTTGAAATTCTGACTGTTTCAACTTGTGCACTAATATGAACCACAGTTCTTTCAGTCCTGGGGAACTCCAAGCCTTATTAAAGTGCCATTTTGACCACCTTGTTGAGTTCCCTTTGAAATTTGTTCAGAGATGCTCTCTTGGTTCCCATCACATCATTACAATTTGGTAAGTTTGATCTTTGTTCCAGTTCCAAAATGGATCTGTGAGCAGTTCTTCTCCAAAGTTCCCATGTCCTTTTCTCTCTCCCCTGCTTCATAAAATAAAAAACATTCTATATATCATGCTTGACTTCTACAGTTAAGGGTTTGGATATAGAGAAAATAATGTTAAGACTTGACATGCTATTTTAGAGGCACATTGATCAATATTAAATATTCAGAATAACTAATTTCTCCATTATTTAAAAAATAAAATAAAAATTTCAAGGAGAAAAATAAAACATTTAACCTTTCTTACTATAATTAGTAATTAACATGTCTTGAGTTATTGCTATTATTTTTGCTTTGATATAAGATTACAAATAATATTTATAGGATTAAAAGATTGCTGAAAATGTTCTTTCTTTCTGCCATATTACAATTTATCCATTCGTGTACCTTTTGTATTATTTCTAATTATTTCTATTTTGATCTCTATAATATATCTAGGAGAGTAAATGATTTCTAATATTGATTCATTAATTATATATATACATATTTTATTAATTATTATAAATATATATGTGCTTTGAAACAAAAAACCCCTATAACTTGAACACCTACTTTATGTCAGTGTTTGTGTAAAGTATCTGGAGAGCAAAATGAGTATGCAGTTGAAAAATATATCAGTTGTTCTAGAAATCATAATCAGACTGCAGTGAATTTTATGGTTGTTTTTAATGTTGTACTTGATAGGCATAATGTAATATGCCTTCAGTCTCTGATCTCAATTGTCAACAAAGTGATTATGTTCTATTATGGAATTGTTTGAAAAGAGAAATCAAAGCTAACTCAGCCATGAAAAATTAAAAATAAATGCTTATGTATGACATATAGAAGCTTATAAAAGTATCTCACTCCTTCAACTGCTTTCAATGACATGATAGTTAAAAGCCCATCAACCTGAACTTGAAGTTATGTCTTGACCACTGTCAATATTTTGAGGAGGATATTATTCACATGCCATTCAAGACCTAAACTTGTTTTTATCATCACTGCCAACAAAGTCATAAATAACAAATGTCATGTGTCAAATTCTTGCTTTATATCAGAAGAATACCAATTGACAAAAAGGAACCAAAATACAGTCTATTTTAGTTGATTTAAGCATCTTAGACTTGGTCTAACTTAGTCAGTTGGATCTCTTAGAGAAATAAAATTTTCCTTATGTCTCAGATGCCCCAATTGAAAAATGAAGGCTTTTGGGCAAATGATATTTCAAGTTTCTCAGGCTTTAAAATCTTATAGTTTCCTACCTGAAGCTTTAGCTGCTATGTTTGAAAACTACTGTAAAAGCTACCTTTGTCCTCCACAATGAGGATTTTCCACCCCTCTCAACACAGATAGTAGACATGGCCCATATAAAGCTTTTTTTCTTTACAATATATTTTGATGTAAGAAATGTTGTCTCAAAAAAATACCTTCTCTGCATTCTGCATATTTGTTTTGTAGCTCATGCTCTTACTCTTATTCAGCAAAGTAAACAAACATTCCAGTGGGGTTAAGGATTAATGGCAAGGAATTGCATGACTGTACAGCATGTAACCTTGAGGGAAGAGATCAAGGGAAATGTCAGTCAAACACCTGCCCTTAGTGCAGTTGCTAATTAATTCGTGAACATTGACTCGGGTTGCAGATTTGCTAATGTACAAGGGAATCAAGTCCCATCCTATAAATACTGCCTTGGTTTAATGAGGCTTTAATAGGATTAAATGGTTTTAACTTTACGACTTCATGTTTTTGATTATGGTTGTGTAGTGCTTTTTGATATGGATAGATATGGATTTCCCTGAGTTTGAACAGTAGACTCTACGTGAAGGGTAGGGGGAATAAAAAGGAGAGAATATGTCATTAATTCAGTAACTTAATTTTCTAAAATATAAAATAATATTAAAGGTTAAATTGGTCTCAGGCTACCTAGAAGTAAACATGACACATTACTCAGAGTCTCCATCTAAAGTAATTAATTACCATCTACTACTAGACTGTTTTCTATTAATCTGAATCAGAACAATTTTGCCGTATCATAGTGTCAGATGTATGTAGAGCTTGATTCTAAATCATTCTGAAAAATACATTTCACTGCCTTTCATATTTGAAGATGGTATACTGATGGTAACTATTGCTTTATTGTAGATCTTTTGGTACAAAATTAGAATACGGCTGTGGATTTTTTATTGGTCTCTACATTGGTTTCTATTATTAAAATTTCACTTTGTCCTCTCAGAAAAACTGAAGAATGATTTTGTCATGCTGCCATTTCAGGTGTTAGAAACATTATCATATATTCCAGTATATATAATCAGTAAGGGTCAATGCTCAGCTCAGACTTTATTATTATTAATATCCCCATTGTCATCATCATCATCATCATTAACTTAATCAAAATTATTAGAAATCTACTAGTTGAAACATATTTACACACAGATACTGTAATATAGGGTATTTATGTACGAATAAGATATTTTTTAGTTACTACCTATGAGGGGCACCTGGGCGGTTTAGTTGGTTAAGTGGCTGCCTTCAGCTCAGGTCATGCTCCCAGGTCTCTGGCATGGAGCTCCACCTCCTCAGGCTTCCCCGCTCAGCTGGAAGTCTGCTTTTCTCTCTGCCCTTCCCCCCATTCATGTGCACTCTCATTCTCTCTCCCAAATAAATAAGTAAAATCTTTTTTTCAAAAAGTTAATATCTACTGGGACATGTGGTAATTGAGTAAATTAAGTCACTTCCTATTTATAAAACATTACCACTTCCTACTTATCTTAGGGTAAAGGCCATAATTCTTAATTATGACCTATGTTTTTGATCTAGCCCATCTTTCCAGACCACTCTGTACTAGGCACTGTTGTTACTGTAATATAGAAAATACATAATATCCTTGTTTTTGAAGGTACAGTTTGTAGTATAATGGGGGAAAATAAAAAAATAAACAAGGAAGCTAAGGTAATTTCAAATAATTATGAATATCATGAAGGAAATAACAGCTGGTTAATAAAGAGTGACTAAGAAAAAAAAAAAAAAAGAGTGACTAAGGCAGGTTTGATCAGCTTAGATCTGGTAGCCAGAAAACCTTCCTCAAGTAGATACTATTTGAAATGGGAACTGATAACAAAAAGCAGCCAGCCTTACAAAATTCTGGGAGCAGAGTATCCCAGACAGGGAGAACAGCTAATGCATTTAAGTTCCACAGAAGAAACAGGCTTGACAGTTCTAAAGGATTGATTGGAGCACAGTCACATAGGACGAAAGAGGCATGTCATAAGATAATCTTGGGCAGATCCCATCATACATTGCTAAGATACTGATGGAATTGTCCCATGCAATCCAGTTTCCTGCCCTGTTTTTAATCCCTTAAGTGAATAATGTCCACTTCAGGTCTATAAGCATTATGCTTCTTTCTTTTCACTATGACTATTATATACCCAGCTTCTAGCAGAATGTCCAGTCCATAGTGAATACTTAATAACTATTTGTGAAGTCAAAGAAAGAAATATCATCTTCACGAATTTTTATCTGTATTGCTCAATGAGAAGAGCTATCATGCTTTCCAACTTCTTACTCACTGAGAAGGATACTTTAAATTAGTTCTCAAATATCATGCCCAATCTCTTTTTATCTCTTGCCTCCTTTTCACGGAAGAGCTTGAAAAAGCAAGATGCTTCCTTTGCTAACCTTTCTGGTAGCTGAGTGTGGTCAGGAAAGCCAGTTCTGATCAATAAAACCAGAAGCCCATGAAAAGATATTTTCCTTCTCAGTGAAAGGGGACATGTAGCCACCTGTGATTCCTGTTTTGCGCATGCCTGTGAGTATGTTATGCTTGAAGTTGGGGTAGCCCTCTTGTTACCCTGAAAGAAAAGCCTTGAAGCATTGCAGAGCTATCAACTCAGCACCCTGATGTTGTGAAGCTACTGAACCAAACCATGATATTGCATAACCCCAGGCTTCAAGTTAAGTAAACAATAAATGTTTAAAACATTGATAATTGAGGTTTTATTTCCCTGCTCATTGTTCTGTATATATTTTTCCAGGGCATCTCTTATTCTCACAGAGTAGCTAGGTCTGATGTCAGACAAGAACAATAAAAGAAATTCCTCTTATAAAAATTGTTGTTTGGGAGGTACCTGGGTAACTCAGTCTGTTGAGCTTCTGACTCTTGATTTCAGCTCATGTCATGATCTCAGGGTTGTCAGATCCAGCATCAGACTGGGCTCCACACTCAGTATGGAGTCTGCTTGAGATTCTCTCTCTTGCCCTCTGCCACTCCCCTTGCTTGTGCATTCTCTCTAAAATAAATAAATGAAATTGTTTAAAAAATTATTGTTATTTTGGTTAGTATGAAACTCCAAATATACTGATCACAAGCTTGTTACATAGTATCTTTCCTAATATTGGCTTTTAATGCTTTAAATTATATCTTTCTACCTGGTTTTCTTTCCCTCTCTTTTTCCTTATAGCTTTTGTATGCCTAACAGAGAAGTATGACTTCTCTTGTGGACCTTTTCTTTCTGTGCATTTGATATATAATTAGGTTACTAATTTATTTGTATGTCCAGTGCAAGTCTTTTAGATAAGGAAAGTTCTCTTTCTTGCTTGTTTTTCCCAAATTAGGAGAAAACATATGCCTTTTTTTGTACTTTTCTTTCTTATTTTTATAATTCATCATCTTTAACTGAATTTGACAATTTATATTTGAATACATAGCTGTAATTCCTTAGGATGCCAGTGTAGTATGGATAAATAAAAATCTGAGTTCAAGTTTCCTTTTTTTCTTTCTAAGATTTTATTTATTTGAGAGAGAGAGCACAAGCTGTGAGGGGGAGGGGCAGAGGAAGAAAAAGAAACAATCTCCTCACTGAGCAGGGAACCTGAGATGGGCCTTGATTCCAGGACCCTGAGATCATGACCTGAACTAAAGGCAAACACTTAAGTGACTGAGCCATCCAGGCACCCCTGTTTAGAATTTTTCTTAAAACTTTACAGTGCCTACCAGAATCACTGACTCTATAGTATCAAACATAACTCACAGGATTGATATTTTTCCAGGTAAGGACTTAATTTTATAATACCTTCTCTAATCTTCCACCAATTTAAAGCCATATCCCAATGTCATCAATCTCAGGTTGTAGTAGTTATGCTTAATAATAATAGTGAGAGAATAAACTTTATGATGTTTGCCTTTTGGGTCATACCCTTCAAATTTTATTCTCTTGTAGGAGATTGTTAGTTATTTCTGTAATTTTTTAATGAGTCACAGAATGTGTTCCTGTGTGTTTGTTACTTAAGGGTGTGCCACATTGTGGCACTTGCTCTTAATTGTTTACATTTGTTGCTTTCAGAAAAGCATGAGTTCCTTGAATGTAGCAGTCTCATTCCATTCTTCATAGTGTTTCCAGTCCCTAGAATACAGTCTAGTATTGAGCAGGAAAATAATAAATATTTGGTAAATTGTCAAATGACTGAAGGGATTGATGAATGAATGAAAGAAAGCATTATATTACTTCCCACATATTATACATATAGTGACTTTATATTTCTGTGTAGCTAGGAGTTCATTTGTCAAGTTTGTGAAAATCCTATTATACTATGGCCTCTGGCATAGATTATGATACTTTTTAATGTGATTGAACAATTTTGTAACTCAGTTTCCACATAAATAACAAACATTCTTTAGTGTTAATATCAAAATTGAATTAATGTGATAAAATATTTTTATGCAAACTGGAATATAATTAAGTAGCTCTAACCTCCTGTGGCCACAACTGCTACTGATGGATGTTAAATGAACTCCAGGGTTTTTGTTTGTTTTTCCTTTTGTTTAGTTTTTTAGAAGAATTTGTATTGTACCAGATTTTCTTTGGCAAATTCATGGAATAAGGATTTTGAGTAAGCTTTAGGAATCATAATTATAATATAAGTTATTTATTTTTCCATCTATTTCTCCCTTCTCAGTTATACTATTGAAAATACACAGTATTTTTCAAAATTAAAAACTAGAGAGGTTATCTCTTATCAAAGCACTTCATCCTAGGTGTTTAAAAAGAAAATCATGAGGAGAAGAGTTACTAGGACAGAGGCAGCAAATAGAAGTGATCAAGGGGAGCTCTGAAGAACTGTGTGGCTACCTATTCTGGGGGTAATCCCCTCCCCTTCTTTTAAATTCAATGAAAGGGATACAGATCACAGCCTGTCCTTTGGCCCCTCTAAATACACATTATCATATAGATAGAGTAGCCCATGTTCATAGGGGAACATGAATTCACAGACCATAATAACCAGGTACCTAAGAAACACAAAGGATGAAAATAAATGAAATGAAATAAATAAATATAAACAAATAAAGTGAACAGAATCAAAGGCATATTTACTGAAACAGATGACTAAGAATTTATTGTAACATGATGAATATAAGGCTAGATAATAGCTATATGAAATGAGAACAATAAATCATAAAAGGAAGTGCTAGGAAATATGAAAAATGTAATAATTATAGTAAAGAACAAATTCAATGAGCTATGTAGCTAGAACAATAAAGCTGAAAAATGAGTTAGTGTGTTGAAAGATCAGGCTGAAGAACTTTTCCAGAAGGCTACAGTTAAGGACAAAGAGCTTAGTTTTAAATCAGCAGAGATATTGTCTATATGAATAAGCTAAACTCCTCAATTGGAGCACATGGTCACTCAAAGTAGATGAAAATAACTACACAAAAACAAGATCTAAAAACATTGTCTACAAAAACATTTAATACAAAAATACACAGAAAAGTAGAAAAGATACACTAGGTAAGTATATGCCCATGGAAAACAGTAGGAACAAGATAACATGACAAAATATCATTTTAAAAGTAACTAAAAAGTTCAAAGAAGGGTATGGTGTTCCAGTAAAAGACTAAAAGAATAAAATGCCATAATCTATATAAACTTGTATGCACCTAACAATATCACCTCAAAATATATAAAGCTTCAAATATCAGAAGAGAAGTACCAATAAATCTACTATTCTAGTTCAGGATTTTAGTACATTACTCACAGATAGTAATATATTAAGCAGACATAAATAGAAATATTGGAGACATATAAGATTCAAATATTTATTTTATAGATATATATTTTACAAGAGTAGATAAACAGACAAATTTTAAGGTTAGAATTATAATATGTGTATTTGTGTATGTGCGTGTGTGTATATGAGAGAGAGTGAGTGAAATGGACAAGTAGACAGAAATCTATAACCAAAATGTAAAGAATGTTCTTTTGAACATTTAAAGTATGTTCTTTTTGAACATAGATGCAACATTTACTAAGTAGAGCATGTATTTGGCCATAAAAATAGCATAAGAAACAGAATTTATGCAATCCTAGAGGCACTGAGTCTCCATTATTCTAAGACTACATGGTATATTCTTTTTCACGTAACAAAATTATCTTGATATGAAACAATATTGGAGGAATTAAATTGCCTGGAACAAAAAAGACAGCATAGTTATAGAAGAGAAAGCATTCACCATCCTAATGCCTTACACATAAACATACAGTTGCTTTCTGTAATTCTTCAGTCTTGTGTGATAACCATATTTTATGGAATTTTTCTATAGATACATTGCTTTAATAATAGTTACAATGTATGAAGCATTACTTATGTGGCATGTAGAATGTTAAGTTACATTTTCAGTATCCTAATAAAAACTTCATGAAATAGGTAGAAGTATTCTAATTTAATTAATGAAGAAATTGGGGCATAAATACATTGACTTTTCAGCAACTGATCAGGACTAGAATGTGAACCAGGAAAGCTTGATTCCAGATGCTGAGACTTGCCCAGAGAACAGGAATATTACTTGAGAATAGGACTAGCTAGGTATAAGAAGCATTAAGTAAATGCATGTTGAATTGAATTAAATTCCCTTCACTGTAATGAAATTCTGACCACAAAAACACAGGTCAATTATCAATACCACTTTGGGTACATAGTTGATACAAAATAATTTAAAATAGAGTAAAATAAA
Source organism: Mustela nigripes (assembly GCF_022355385.1). NCBI lineage: Eukaryota > Metazoa > Chordata > Mammalia > Carnivora > Mustelidae > Mustela > Mustela nigripes. The sequence goes on from NC_081568.1 coordinate 54,742,759, forward strand.
TATCACTGCCAGCCTGCATGGAACTGTGTGCAGAATCATTGTCTTAGCAATGAGCCACATGTATCCGTGGAATGTACTGTTTCATGAGTGCATGTGGTAATTACAGCCATAAGATCTGACTAAATCAATTCCTTAATGTAGTAATGGCATTGCAAGAGTAGTAATGGTAACATTAATAACAATAACCATAATCCTATGAAAGTTTGGAAACATAAAGTCTCCTAGAGACTATGCAGCTATTTGCTAAATGCATTTTTTAAAGGGGAAATAATTTATTTTTATTGGCTTTGACCCAACAAAATATTAATATCTTTACATCATTTTTATCTTGCTAATAAAGGAGTTCAGAATTTTTAACATATTCTTGCTAGGCAGTGCTCCAAATCTTGCCCTCTAGTTGGTATTACAGTATCAGTAATTGGTGTCTCACGTTAACATTTATTTAAAGCTGCTGATTTAACATTTAAAAATCCTGGGGTTAATGGATCTGTATTCACAGATCCATTAACCTCAATAAAAACAAATGGAACCTCTTGTGAACTAAAATCAGTTCATATCATGGATATGCTTTCTCTAATACTCACAACATTTAGATGGTCCTGATAAAATGTCAGGTCATAAAAAGGTCTACTAACATAATAATATTCAAGGTGATTTTCAGTCTTTCCCATTGTTATTGTCCTATGCAAGAGAAGCATAGCTTCTCTATATGGTACAAAAACGGTCTCCCACACATAAACTTGCTGCAGCTTGTGGATTCTTACAACACTCTAGAATTGCCTTCTCTAAAACTTCTGTGACTTACTAAAGCCCAAGATGCTATCTCACTACAAAGCATAGACCTCTAAATCTTAGGTACTTCAAAATATGATCTAGATTCTCTTTTTTAAGAAAATGGAGTAATCAGACAGAAACTTGTAGGATCTAAGCACTACTGCATTCTAAACGAATACTGAGAACTGGAGGAAAGGCTCTAGAACAATTTTTACTACTTTTTAGCAATGTAAGTATGGGCAAGTCACTTACAAACTTTGAGCTCAAGGTGTTTTATAATAATATTCAAGTATAATATAATAATATTCAAGTATAGTAATATTTTTATGTATTTTTGGTTTTTAGTGTTTTGAGGTTTAAAGGCAACTTTTTTCTCCTAAATTAATCAGGTGACATACATTCACACACTGTAGCTGTACAGTTCAAATGAAGACTTAGAACATTTACAACATCCTAAAAGTTCCCTAATATTTCTTCCTTGTGTGAATATACCATACTAGAAGGGAAACCATTTTTCTGACTTGAATGAAATCTTTTAGTAAATAGTCCTTTGCATCTGGCTTCCTTCAGTCATTTCTATGTCTGTGAGATTTATTTATGGTCCTGAGTGTAATGGCAGTTCATTCTTCTTTACTGTTGTTGTATAGTATTTTGTTATACAGACTTACCACAATTTATCTCTTCTACTATTTTGAAGATTTGGGCTATATCCAGTTTGGGGCATTATGAAGGGTACCCTTTTTCAAATAAACCTTCCTATGATTGTGGTGGTATCCTTTGAAAGAGAAAACACAAAGTTCTACTAAATAATCATCATACCTTCAGAGGGTATTTTATTTATCCATGGCTGCATAATAATCAACTCAAAACATTCTAGCTTAAAACAATAACATTTTTATTATTTATGACACCTTTCTGGGTCAGAACTTGGTCAAGACTAGGACAGCAGGCTTTTGTTGTTGTTGTTGTTGTTGTTTGTTTGTTTGTTTTGTGGCACAGGTTGTTGACTAATTCACCTGGTTTTAGCTTACAACTAACCTGGGCTGAAAGATCCAAAGAGGTTTCATATTTTTGTTTGACACCTCATTTCTAACCCAAGCTTTTTCTTTCTTTTTTTTTTTTAAGGTTTTATTTCTTTATTTGTCAGAGAGAAAGAGAAAGTGAGAGAGCACAAACAGAGAGAGCAGCAGGCAGAGGGAGAAGCAGCCTCCCTGCTGAGCAAGGAGCTGGATGTGGGACTTGATCTCAGAACTCTGGGATCATGTCCTGAGCAAAACGCAGAAACTTAACTAACTGAGCCACCTGAGCATCCCCAAAGTAGCTTTTTCAAATGGCTAGCTTGGAATTTCTCCTAGAATTGTGTACTCAGGGTTATTGATTCTATGGAATGAGCATGGAAGCTGCTAGATCCCTTAATGTCTAAGCTTGAAACTGCAAAAGGGTCCTTCCACTGCATTTTATTGGTTATAAGATCAGTCTGTTTCAAGGGATGGAATATCCACCTTAAAAAAAAAGATTTATTTATTTTATAAATAAATACATATATAAATAATATATATATTTATATATAAAATATATATTAAATACAAATATACAAATATACATTACATTATATATAATATAATATATATTTATATATATTTATTTATATATTTATATATAAAATAAATAAATATATCTTTGATAAATCAAAGATTTATTTGAGAAACAAAGAGAACATGTGTGCAAGTACAAGGAAGGGCAGAGGCAGAGAATCTTTCAAGCAGACTCTATACTAAGGACAGAACCAGACCTGGGCCTCAATCCCACAGCCCTGAGATCATGACCTGAGCTGAAACCAAGAGTCAGACACTTAACTGACTGAAAAACCCAGGTGCCTTCAGTATCCTTTTGGGATCACACATACCATATGCTAAATTTTATATCCCTGATGTAAATTCACTCACACAAAGGCATCATTATCCTCATTTTGGATATGGGAAACTAAAATTCACAGGGAAAAGACACTTGCCCAGTGTCTCAACTTTTAAGTGAACAAAACCTGGATATAAACCTGATTGTCCTTGACTCTGGACCTATGTTCCTCATTACTATCTTATTTTGCCTACAGAAAAACATTAATTCACATTTTGTATTTCTGGGATTTAAAAAAACAAACAAAAAAAAACCCCAAAACTCCGAAGTTACCTTACAGGCTGTATTACACATTTTTGAAAGCATGGCATAATTAATATTTATATTGCAGTCACAATACTCACTTTACACAGTGGGTTCACGACATAGATACCCTATATCTATAGGCTGGGAAACAATTATTAATTCATTTAGGCTGTTGAATAATAAATTTTGTTGTGGTACATTTGTTTAGATTGATACAAGGTTGTAGAAGGTCATCTTTATCCTAAATGAGAACATGTCACTTATGTTTTTAAAACCATCTATAGGCTTATTTATAAATATTCCTAAGCTAATCATGGTGCAGAAATCTTATAGTACTCTTCAAAACATGCCAAGCTCATTTCTACTAACTGGAGCTCTCTTTTCCCACACTCTGGCATCACTAACTGATCCCACCTTATAATATATGCTACAATGTCAGTTTCTCAGAGAAGACTTTCCTGACTGCTCCATCAAAAAATAGAGTGCTTGTCAGGCTTTTCCCCCCCTGCCATATGTATATAATCTTGATTCCTTATTTGAAATTACAAGTTTTGCTTGATATTTCTTAACGGTTTTCTTCACTATAGCATAAACTTCATGATGGAAAGTGATGTTTTTTTTTTCCCCACAATTGTATATCTAGCAATAGATCAATACCTAACACTCAGTAAGTGTTCATTAAATTGTAGCTGAGTACATGGATGGATAGCTTGTCATATCTTCTGAGTGAAACCCCACCATGTGACTGACTACTCAAACCCCTGCTTTTGTTGAGATACGTATACCGCATTATATCCCCGTAATACTTTAAGTGTATCTTTATTACTGTCCTGGACTTATTGTGCTATCAGTGTTACTTCACTCACTTGTCTCTTTGAAGATTGAGATCAGTGTTACTGTCTTACTTATGTGCTTATTCCTAGTATCTTACACATTGCATGATGTATTATCGGTACTCCAGATATGTTTACTGAATGAACATAGAATCACCACTCCTTCCATTAAAAAAAATAATTCTAGGAGCACCTGGATGGCTCAGTGGGTTAAGCCGCTTCCTTCGGTTCAGGTCATGATCTCAGGGTCCTGGGATCGAGTCCCGCATTGGGCTCTCTGCTCAGCAGGGAGCCTGCTTCCCCCTCTCTCTCTCTCTCTGCCTGCCTCTCTGTCTACTTGTGATCTCTCTCTGTCAAATAAATAAATTTAAAAAATCTTTAAAAAAATAGTTCTAGCATTTAGTTTAATCTACTGTTAACAAAATACAATAGTTTAACATCAAATTGGCATTTTAATTTAAATACATTATAATTACCTAGAAGATTGTATGTTGGGAAGATTGGCTGAAAATGACATTGTATTTGAATCCATGTAATTTAGTGAGCAAGATATGTTACCCTAATTAAATTTCTAAAGAGTTTCTTCCATTTTAATGCCTAGTTTATAATTCAGAGAAAATATAGCCTTCAAATTGGAAAGTCATTTGCAAGGCACAATCACCATGTTGGAACTTAAAATAGTCTTCTGCTCAGCTAAAATTTCTTCGGTGACCTTAGAAGGTCAGCTCAACATTTTCAGTTTAAATGGCCTAGTCTATAAAATGGAAATGATGTGTGTAATGGGTCAATGGCTGAATAATGGTTGTGTTTTAGAATAAAATATCCTAAGTAGGATTATAGTATCTACACACCTAAGGGACTTTTTCTGTCCTTTTCATTATGACTTTGCATGTGATGTGTGGATAAAAGGAATCAGAGGTTCATAGCCCCCCTCCAACCTCCAGGCAAAATAAATCAGCTTTCAAGAAAAAAGACACAAATATTTAAATGTTGAAATCTCTATCTACCTTTACTTTGACCCAATTTTGTCTCCTTCAGTGCTAAGATGAGTATAAAACCCCATTCTACCCTTTTAGCAGATTTTAGAGATCTCTTTGTGTTTATTTTTTTTTCTTTCTAGTTTTTCCCCTACAAAGGAATACACAAACCAATTTGCCAGTGTTAGAATCCTGTGAACTCAAATTTTCTGCCTCCCAGGAAATCTACTGACCAATTTATTAGTGTCTTTTCTGTATTTCATTTATATTTTTTAACCTGGAAAATAGGAATTTCATATGGATAAAAGAATTCCCAAGAATAACCTGAGAATTAGCACAGAATTGATATACATCAACAAAAGATAAAAAATAAAATGAATTTTAAAAATTTAATACTTAACACTAAATCATACTGTTAAAGATTTATGATGATATTTAATGACTGAAATTGTATGGGATAGTAAATTTCCAGAAAAGGCTTCCAGTACCATTAAGGCACTTGCTCATGGTAAATTGGTTTCCAGAAGCTTGAAATGTCTGATTATAATTAGGCTTTGAGACATGTTCCAGAAAATCAGATGAGCATCAGAAGCTCTTAAAAAGCTTTAATTACTGTGAAAATAGTTGAAGACTTTAAACATCGAAGTCTATTGTCTTATAAGTAGTATTGGTCTATTATCATAACATACACTTTAGTAAATAAGGCATAGCCAAGTTTAGAAAGTAGTGAAAAAATATTTAAAATATTTCTCTATTTAGCAAAACAGACATTGTCAGTTTTCTGGTGCTGTGAGTTTGTTTCAACTCTACTAAGCATCAACTAGATTGCATTCTCATGTTGGAGAGTAGAATGCATCACTGTGTGAATTGAAATGCATTACTCTGTGAATTGGAATGAATTAGGCACACTCTATTGCACTTCTCTCCTGTCATATTTCTGCTGTTCTAAAAATGATTTCTATAGGAGTTTACTATCAGATCCAGGACAACACTTTATAAACAAAATTTAATGGAAGCTTTCATCTGTTAAATTTCATTACAACTCATATTAGCTCTTTTTTACACTATAAGCATGCTTATTCTGTAAGTTACAGTTGTATCATCCACATGTGTCTATGCAATGCAATGGTTTAAGTACATCAGGAAGGAAGGAAGAGAAAGTTTTCCACATTAAATACTTATCATTTTCAATTCTTTTATTTATTTGTTTAAAATATTTTATTTATTTATTTGACAGAGATCACAAGTTGGCAGAGAGGCAGGCAGAGAGAGAGGAGGAAGCAGGCTCCCTGCGGAGCAGAGAGCCCGATGTGGGGCTCGATCCCAGGACCCTGGGATCATGACCTGAAATGAAGGCAGAGGCTTTAACCCGCTGAGCCACCCAGGTGCCCCTCATTTTCAATTTTAAAATTAAATTCAAATCGAAGTATTTTTTTCTTTATAAACATGATACTTAATTTGGAGGAAAAAGTTTAGTTTGATCAAGATAATAATAATCCCAAACCCCTAAAAGTCCAATATTGAAGCTTTATATTTTTAATTAAAGTTTAGATAGTTGGATTTGGAGAGTAAGGAATATTTGGTGAGGTGATGGAAACACCTTTCTCTTATCTAATACATTTACAAAATTAGGTATATATTCTTATATCAAAATGGCTTTTAGATTGGTGTATGCCCTTAATAATTCACCCTCAACTTTGACACGTTGATATTGTTATCTCATATAGTATAAGCATTTAAAATTTTGTATGGGAAATGTATTGGAGAGTTCCGAGTATACAAGTTATGATTCTCTTTGTTTCAGTTCTGTAAAAACTGAATTCACATGTAGAAATGACATGGGTTTTATTTCAATTCTTTACATTTTATGTGTCTACTTTTTCTTTAAACTTCATTATCTGAGAGAATGGCATGCTGTGTGTGAATGTGTGTGAGTGTCTGTGAGTGTCTATGGGTATACATATACATTAAAGATAAAGGTGTTTAATTTGGCAGCCCATCCTAGCAACATTTCTAAAATTGATTTGGTTTTCTTGGTGATTCTATCCAGGACTCCATAGTGTTTTTACGCTCATGGATTTTTCATTTTGCTCAAATAAGTCATTGATCACCAAGTTCAACTCTTTCCCCAATTACTACAGCATGCTGGGTGTCACGTATTAGCAGGGGGAGACTTCTGTGCTGTTGCTTAAAATCATTGCTTGACAACAACTTACTTAACACATAATTCAATAAATATACAAAGTGCACAGGAAAACTGACAATACACTTGTTTGAAGATAGCAATAATGTAGCATTAATATGTATGTTTTTGTTTGATTACATATAGTATTATTTGTTACATTGATATCTAACTAGGGATAAATAAATAGCACCATCAATCCTATTTAAAGATGAAGTTTCTACAGCTAGTTTGAATATGTTTGCTTTATATATGAAATTATATTAGCAATAGAGAGCCATTTATCTGTAGAACTGAGTGGATATAGAAATGTTTGTATTAATAAAGTACTCAGTAAGGCTGAATTAGGAAACGTACTCTTTCTTATCTGGCCTCTTAATATATATGTATCTACTTTATTAACCAAATATTTGCCTATCTTCTATTTTTGGTGTTAAGTTGCTGAAGTTCCAAATACACTAATTCAAGTTATATGTAAGGGACCATGTACTTATATATCTAGGGTTCTTTTACCATAATCTGAATCTTTCTATCATAAATATCCTTGAAATTAATGGGATCTGTTTTCTGATGAATCTTAAAAATAGCTAGCTCTGGTGAAAATAAGGAAATCATGTACCTCTACACATCCAACATTTAATTGCTTTATTACCTAAAAAGAATTCTTTAAATTTCTTAGACCTCGTTTTCTTATTTTAAAAAATGGAATAATTATTATCATACAAATTTTTCATGAATACCAAGTAAGTTAATACAATAAAAAGTAAACATCACAGTGTCAGGAACACAGCAGTATGCATCAAATGTCTGTTTATCTTCTTTCATCCCTTCTTATGCCATTCCTGGGATTCATCCATGTCATCCTACTCCCTGACTTAGGCTAGTGGTGGTTGTTCCTTTGTGGATGGGGGCTTGGTCACAGTGATTACTGGAATGCAGGAATGTTGCTTGACCCTCTCTACTACATTATTTCATTTGCTCTTTATGACTCTCCAATAAAAAAAGGTCTTTAAGGTAAAAGAAAACCCTCTAATTTTCTAAGCAACTACTTTAATCTCACTGAATAGACTTTATGAGATTTTATGACAAGATCACAAATTCATTCTTTCTCTCCCCACTCTTACACTTTTGCTACTTCTAGGATGTGTTTTGATATATTTGATGTTCATTCATTTAACCTCAGCTACATTAGATGTATGTACTCTTGTTTAGCCTTACCATCCTCATGTGTTACTTTTTTGTTTATTTATACAGAACCCCTTCTTTAAAAAAAAAAATATTTATTTATTTGAGAAAGAGAGAGCATGTGCGTGGGGGGAGGGGATGGGAAGAGGGAGAGAGAATCTCAAGCAGACTCTGCACTGAGCTAGGAGACCAACATAGGGCTCTCTATCATGACCCTGAGGTCATAGCCTGAGCCAAAACCAAGAGTCGGATGTTTAACCAGCTGCACCAGCCAGGCATTCCCCCCACACAGAACCCTTTGGATACTTTTCATAATGACTAATGAAATTGCATATAAATTCATGTGTATGAACAGAATTATATTTTAAATCATGACAGAATGTTTCCTGTTTTTTGTTTGTTTGTTTGTTTAATGGATGCATGGATAAGCCACTATGGGAACAAGATAGGGAAAAAGTTTTCTGTTTGGAGAAGCTGAAAAACCACAGAAAAGGCTTTGCTGCATCTTGACACATGAGTAATAGATTGAATAGAAAGATAAGAAGAAAATTATGCCAACCCCTAAAAAAATGTAAAATAAAAAGAAAGAACAGAGGCAAGAGTATAAAAGAATACCAAGTGCTTGGGGAAAGGTCTCAAATGTGTTATGGCTATCACAGCAAACTCTCTGGTGGTTATTTACTTCAGTATCAGTTTTAATAACTTCTGTATATTTGCAGGAGAGCAATTTGAAAATCACCAGGTCTTTAATATATCAAATACATTAAAATCTTAATCTTACATAAATAATTGTGAATACTTAGAACACAAATGACAATCCATTAAATTTCTTTTACTTGATTTACTATAATACAGCCTACTTACTGAGTTGAAGATTATATACAAATTACTACAACTATATCCAGATTTTTTTCAAGTAAGAAACTAAAGGGTAATGGCTGTTTATTTCTCACCATCAGTATAAGTAGTGTCCTTATTTCAGATTATGCTATCATAATATGAAAGTAAAGGTTTATCTTACTCTACCTTTCCAAAATATTTTTACAAATGCCAATGGCATAATAGTAATAATAATAAATTGCAAGATGCCAATTTTACAATGTGTTGTTAAATAGGCATGGGCTTTATTGCAGTGGGAATCTGATTCTCCCTTACTTAAAGTATAACAAGTAAAATGGAGCTTTCATAATCTTGAAGAGAAAGCACATTTTAGATATCCAAAAAGAGAAGGTGGTCTCTTGTACTGTAGTTGAAAGAAAGGGAAGGTGGTGAAAAATTATGAATGCCTCTGTGAAACAGTTAGAGTCAATTTTATAATACTTTTTCAGAACCAAGACTGCATGGATCTCTTCTATTCGCTCTCCTTCCTTCTCTCTCTCTCTTTCTCTTCTACTCTGTGTCTCTTTCTCTCACTTAGACACACACACACACACACACACACACACACACACACACATTATTTTAGGAAAAAAGCAGTTACAATAACTTTTGTTGGGATTCCATATAGTGAGTCAGATCAGCTAATGTTTTATTAGAAAAGTATGATATTCCAAAAGGAAAGGCATATTTAAACATGCTTACAGGGGATTAATGAAAGGATCTTTCACTATATCAATTCCAGTACAGTTCCAATGATAATATCTCAGTGGAGATTTTGTGGCGATTACTGGTCTGGGTATCTACTAAGGTAGAGTGTGCTTTCTTACACAGGTGTGGAGTTAGAAAATAGTATCAAGTTCCCACTCCATGTGAGAGATTTCCAGCATATTAATCTAACACTCTAAAGGCAGTGAGCATAAACAGTTATATCTTAATATGAATCTGAACTTAAGTAAGTAAATAGATAAATTAATGAATGATTTAAATAAATTAAAATTAATTAATTAATTGATTAAAAAAACATTTTATTATTACCATAAATGAAAATACAAAATAGCAAATAAACATAATATATACTTGAGATCAATGTGTATATACAACTCTGTATCCTGCTTGTTTCACTAAATCAGACATTGTTTTGTGTGATCCTCAGGAATTTGAAATATATTATATTTATAATGGGATTTTGCAAGAGTTTCTCATGCAGCTGGTAGGCTCAATGAATCTTAGGTCCAACTTCATTCTTAGCAGTAAGTAAGAAGACAAATCTCAGGTTCATGTTTGTGCAAGTATGTATCAGGAAAACTACTCTGGTTAATATAGAATGCTCATTTCCCATAAGCATAATATATCTGCTGCATTAGCTAGGGGCTTAAAAAGTCTAGAAAACTGGTGCATTAGACACTAATGGTTGTAGAATTTTTCACTAGAGTAGCATGACCTCGGATGATTAAAAAATGGAGCCTTCCCATAAAGTAAGGATTGGCAAGTTTCTGTGTGAAGGTATAGATAATAAATATTTTTGGATTTGTGGGCTAAAAAGACAAAATTGAGACTAGTACATAGTGTATCATGAATTAAGAAAATATGTAAATTTCTTTATTTTTTTTACTGATGACATTCAAATAATAACTCAGTGTAAGTTTTCTACTAATAAGAATAACATTGAACTTAACGGTGGTTCACAATTAGTGTTACTTATCATTGTAGTAGAAATGTGGCCTTATTCTCCCATAAAGCTTCTCTGAAACACAGCAATCTTCCCTTCTGGGAACTCCGTGCCCTTTTTGGTCACTTCCATACTGCCCTCACTGTCTTGGAGAACGTTGCATGTGGAACCACATTAAAGGACAGGCTCTGGAGTAAGACACACTGGCTTGGATTCCGGCTGAACTACTTGTAGACTTAGATGTCTTACTTATCCTATCTAGAACCTGCAGTTTTCCTATCTAGAAAGTAATACTACCTGTCGGAAGTACAGGTAGTACTGTGTTAAGGTAAAATAAGTACATTCATGTGGAGATGTAGAACAGTGCCTGAAATTTTATGAAGTTTTGAATATGAAGGCCATAACTTTGATGTCTTTTCAAACATTTAAAAATTAAGATGTTCTTAGCTTGTGAGCCATACTGAAAAAGCTGCAGACTACCATTTGCTAATCTCTGGCCGAAAGTAAGCACCGTGTGCTGCTTTACCCACAACTCTCACCTCATGAAGGTGTCCTTGTCTTCTTACCTGCTGGAGGTGCTGGTTGGTGCTAAACCTCTCTCTGGAAATCTGGAATTATCCTTTTCTGAAGGAAGCTGTTTTACCAAGGCAACAACCCATCACCAAGAACAGCTGCATCCAATGGCTAATCAAGGTTATAAAGGTTCTGTTTTCTTAGAAAGGATAACTCTGAAAAACCATCCCAACTCCTGAGCTTCTTGTGGGATCATCTGAGATCTGTATTGCAGCTCTAATGTAGTAAACCATTTCCTCTGTTCTGTTTCCCCACCTTCCATAGGTTTTCTTGAGAGGACACCTCAGTTATCCTACCCCAACCCCTGCTTTAGATCATTTGTATCCCCTACTCCCAGTATTGGCAGTTTTGCACTGCTGAGTTTATGTTCACATTACTCTTTACCAGTCCCACATGATTTTTAGGAGCTTCATAAAGTGGTCCTTATAATGTATTTTGAGATGCAAAGTCGTACTGGAACACTGTATTATTTTCATATGATTTTCATGTTCTAATGTAATTCTGTGATTCTCCCAGAAATGAAGCTGAGTGAAATAAATGTGAAAATATCTAAGGATCCAATTTACATATGTTCTCTATCACAGTATCTTCTAAATTATAACAAAAAAAAATGCTTTCTCTTCATTGGGGTTGCTTTATTCTAACACCCACCCTCAACCACCCAATCGTGTATCTGATAGGATCTTGATTTCAGTCAGAGAAAAGGTTCAAATGGGGGGAAGATTTGCAGTCTGGTTATATAAATAGAGATGTGAGCTACAAATTTGTACCTTCCTCAGCTTAATGCAATAGTACTGCTACTGATCTGATGAATAAAGTGGAGCACAGAGGGTCTTGTGATAGACTGTGATTATAAAAAGATGCACACCAGTTAGGTTTATGACCTTATATGAAGGTAATGAAATTTTGGCAGATAGCAATACTTCCACACTGCCATGAGTCTCCTTAGCTAAAGAAAACATAAATAGGAAACCATTTCTATGAAAATGTACCTTTTTTATGGTTAAATGAGACTTCATCTTGCCACAAGATTGGGTAGCTTTAGAACAAATAAAAGGAAATATTATATGATGATACTTTTTATTTCCAGGAATAGACAGGCTGTTACAATAACTGAATTCAAACAGGGCTAAAGTAATACATGATTAATGGATCTGTATTAGTCCAAATACTAAGCCTGTCATTATCTTGGTATTCTGTTTTTTGTTTTGTTGTTTTGTTTTGTTTTGTTTTACTTCATGGAGTTAACTTCAGAGTAGTACCATTTCCTTCAGAGATGTTGATTTAAAGAGTACTCCCTGAACCACTACTTGGTTATGATTTGGGTATTCATTCTTCTGCAGGGATGGAGATTAATTTTAGTTTCATATCACTAAGATGGCCATTTCTTCCCATACAACATAACTGACAAAATTTCCAGGATTTTCTTGGACAAACAATACTGAGGTTAACATTGAAATATAGAGCAAGACTTCAATTACTGTATCAGCTCCCTCAAGCTTGTTTAATGTACCTGATCATATGTATTCAATAGTATTGGCATCACCTGGGAGCTCATTAGAAATGCATATTCAGAGGCCCTCCCCCACATTTACTGAATCATAACCTGTGGGGTTATGATCATAACCTGTCCAGTTGTCTGGGTCTTAGCAAGTTCTTCAGGTAATTCTGATGCCCATCAAAATGAGAACCGCTAATGAAAGGAAAAGTACAATGAAATGAAATGAAAGGAAGGGAAACAAAATAACATAAAACTAAATTGCTACAACAGAAAGTATGTTGCTTAATTTTGGCTACAAGTGAATGATCATAGAACTTAAAAGTTGTACACATTGGGAAGTTTTTGCTTGTTTTTGTGTTTAGATTAGGCTCTATCAGGAAGTTATTCTCTTGAAAAGATAGGCTTATATGAAAACTCTCCCCCTGTTGGCAGCAAGAGGCATATTTGAGAAACAACATAGTGAGACAAACCACCCCTAAGAGAGAGTGGGAAAAAAAAAAAAAAAAAAAAAAAAAAAAAAAAAAAAAGCAGCATCTGAATTGGAACAGAAGAAACACTTGGTTTCAGGAAGTTTAGTTCCTGAAATTTTCAGAGCTTGAAGAGACTCAATAATTAAAGACTGAGCAATGAGCTTTTGAAGATAGAGTCACTGAAAAACAAAAACAAAACAACCAAAAACAACAAGTCCCCCTCCCTTGCAATTAATAATGAAGTTTCCTATTTAAAAATATAAATAAATTATTCCCTTTATAAATCTTGGACCATAAAGTGCCAAATTTTTGAGCAGCATCACATCAATATCTTTATTTAATACTTGCACTTTCAGTGTAAAAGTGATGCAAGTATAGCAAAACATATAATGTTGAGATTATATTCTTCTATTACCCATTTCTCTCTCTAGATGCTTCAGATCCTCAACTTTATTCCCACAAATTTTCCCTCAATTCTTAGCTCTCAGTTTTCTTCTTGTTTCTCCATTCTTTTTATACATAGTTTGACTTTATCCCAATACAGTAATAATTCTTTCTCTTTAAGAGAGAAGAAGGGAAGTGTGGGCTAGCAATTGCAGTATTTTCTTTGGGAAGCCAGGATAAAAGGATAAGAAAATGAAAGCATTTCCTTGTTAAATACTTCTATTCCCTTCCAGCTGAAACTGTCTGGTGTCGAGCTGATTGAAGAGGATCAGGGAACTAGGGGAATGAAAGAAGAGGTCCTAAATTCTTCTGCCCTACTGAGAATAGTTTCTTGACCCACATACAGCCAAAGATTTCACCAACTCTTAGTTAAATACCAACTGCAGGTTCATTCTAGAACAAAACCATTGTTTTTATTTTGTTCTAAGTATAATTAAGTTGGGTAGCTGTTTAGTAAACACACATTATTGTTACTCCACAGTGACAGTCAGGCATTACCAACTAATAACTTTTGTGACATTTTGAATAGTTCTAATTTAAGTAACCTATTCTGACACTTAGTGATAGCTCTCTGTGCCTGGTAAACCTGGACTAACAACTGAAGTAAATAGCCCTGGGTCGAAAGTTGGAATTTTTTTTTTTTAAAGATTTTATTTATTTATTTGACAGAGAGAAATCACAAGTAAGCAGAGAGGCAGGCAGAGAGAGAGAGAGAGAGGAGGAAGCAGGCTCCCTGCTGAGCAGAGAGCCCGATGCGGGACTCGATCCCAGGACCCTGAGATCATGACCTGAGCCGAAGGCAGCGGCTTAACCCACTGAGCCACCCAGGCGCCCCGAAAGTTGGAATTTAATGGCATCCTTAAAAAATGATGCATTCAAACATGCCAGATTATAAAAGTGAAAAGTGAAAAATAAACCAGTTAACCATGATTTTTCTCAACATGGTATGCAATAATGATGGATTTTTTTTTCTCACTGAATCAATACTTATTTTGAAAATTGGTAGCTGCATACTAAGTCTAAAAATATTCACAATTATTTATTCAGGCAGGAAAAATCAGGACGTTATGTATGATGGATATTTGTGAGTGCTTGCTCTTTGCAGTGAAATTTATTCATATAATTGTCCTATCATATTTTCTCAACATCTGTATAAACTTGTTTTTTAAAAAAGATTTATTTATTTATTTGAGAGAGAGGGCATGTGAGTGAGGGAAAGGGCAGAGGGAGAGAATCTCAAGCAGAATACCCACTGAGAGAGAAGCCCTATGCACAGGTGCTGGATTTCATGACCCATGAGATCATAACCTAAGCAGAAACCAAGAGCTGGACACCTAACTGACTAAGCCACCCAGGCACCCCTAAACTACTATTTGTGCTTTGTGTTTATTCATTCAGTAGGTATTGGTTGAGTTTCACCTCTATCCCAGGCACTCATTTAGCTATGGGGAATATAAAATAAAACAAACCTAAACCCTTGCCCTTATGGAACCTCCCTTTCAGTTGAAACTATGGCTCAGAAGAAGTAAATAATATGCCCATATTTACATACTCTGTAAGTGCTGTAAACAAATGTTTCAAGTCTGCATGACATAAAAACTTACCTTTTTAAGCATAATACAATATTCAGGACTCTGAGTTGGTGCATCTCTGATTTATTTTAACTCCCTGATCACAGGGTAGGTATTCCAATTGCTAATCAAAATCAGAATTATGTGCCTATTTCTTTACTCTGCCACATAAAGTCATCTCTTTAGACTTAAGGGAAAATAAGTAGAATTGGGTATAATATAGTAGTACTGAGAAACAGAAATGATATAATTTAAATATGAGTTCAGCAATATATGAGAAGTCAGTAGCTTTAAAGGCAATATACTAGTGTTCCAAAGTTTAAAAAAAAAGTAATATACTAAAAATATAATCAAATTGTATGCTTTATAGCAATATAATAAGATATTACTTCTTTGGAAAAATTTTAACATACTATAAATAGTTTATGGTATCTAGTTGTTTTCAGACATTCATGAATATATTCACATTCAGGAAAGGCTTATGATACTATATAAAATGTATTTTTCCCTTCTTATGAGCCACCTATTATCTTAAATGTCCTTTAAGATGAAGAATCAGCTAAATATGATATTGTGCTTATTCTTATGTCTGATTCCAAAGCAAACATTACATATAACAAGCATTCTGGTGATAAATTTTTAGTTGAAACAGCATTCCTTTGGCATTATGCAAGTACTTTATAATCTTCAATTCAATGAACATGCTGGGTTGCTCTATTTCATGTAAAGAGAATAATAGATTATAAGCTTAACTATTACCATTTCATATTTTATGGTCTCCCCAGCATACTTGGAGGCTCGTTTTTCAGCATGACCTCCAGTGAGCATACATAAGTAAACAGAATCTTAAATTTGCTTAGAAAATAAGAGCAGAAATGTTTTGAATTAAATCTTGTTCAGCCAAAGTGGTTAGAGATGGAAATATGACAAAGTCTTAAATGAACATGAGGAAGCATCATGGCATTATTATTACCCTTACCCCCTTTCCGTGAACTTACAGTGTATAAACTGTTTAAACATGTTTAGTTGCTTACAGATGACAGTAAATCAGCATTGATCAGAGATTGGGAAAAAGGAAAAAAAATCACACTCAAATTTAACTCAACTTACAGAAGGAGTAGTGTTTATACAAAATATTAGAAAGAGGACTAGTATGTTTTCCTTGTCTTTGGTAGAAGTTAATAAATATTATAAATATCAGGTGTGCATTCGTATCTGCACAGTATCATATATTCAAATACCTGCACAGTATCATATATTCAAATGAAAAGTTGCAAACAAAAATCTGAATCGCTATTCAGTTGTTATTAGGGAAAAAAAAAACAGAAATAATAATAGAGTTTGCCACTTTCCTACAGATATTTTGGCACAGTATACATAAGCCTCTGAAAACCAAGAGATGATTATTGCTATTGAAAATCAACTATGGGCATCAGCTTTTACTTCCAGATAGGGAACTAATACTAAATTAATTTTTAAATTCTTATTTATTTCTTTTTCCTTTTAAATTTTTATTGAATTTATTTGAACTGAAAAATAGAAAAAAAGTTCACCCATCTCTTCCTTTGCCCTACCCCCAACCTCTTACAACATCAGTCGCTTCTCTGTATTACCTACGAGCATGTTTTTGTTGTTGTTTGTTTGTTTTGTTTTGAGATTCCACATAAAAGAGAGATCATATGTTATTTATTTTTGTCTAATGTATTTCACTTAACATAATACCCTTGAGGTCCATCCATGTTATTACAAATAGCAAGATTTCAGTTTGTCTTATGGCTGAATAATACTCATATGTATCACAGTTGATCCATTCTTCCACAAATGGACACATATTGTTTCCATGTCTTGGCTACTGTAAATCATGCTGTAATGAAAATGAAGTGCATCTATCTTTTTGAGTTAGTATTTTCATTTTCTTTAGGTGAATACCCAGGCATGGAATTGCTAAACATGTGGTAGTTCTATTATTTTTTGAGGAACTTCCATATTCTTTTATTTAGTGGCTGCACCAATTTATATGACCACCAACACTGCACAAGGGTCACCTTTTCTCCATAAGTTCACCAAATGTTATCTCTTGTCTTTTTGATAATAGCCCATCTGTCTGGTGTGAAGAGATATCTCATTGTGGTTTGGGTTTCCATTTACCTATTGATGTAGAGATTCTTTTATTCAAGGAAGTACCTCTTGACCCTCTGTATGTCTTCTGTGGAAAAAATATCTATTCAGGGCTTGTGCCCATTTTTTAATCGGATTTTTCCTCTGTTGAGTTGTATGAGTTCTTTATATATTTTGGATATTAATCCCTTATCAGACATATGATTTGCAGGTTGTTTTTTGTTTCATTGATGGTTTCCTTTGATGTCCAGAAGCTTTTTAGTTTGGTGTGGCCCCACTTGTTTATTTTTGCTTGTGTTGCTTTCAATTTTGGTACCAAATTTTTAAAAAATCATCATGAAAACAAGTGCCAAGGAACACACTGCCTATGTTTTCTTCTAAGAGTCTTAAGGTTTCAAGTCTTATGTTTAAGGTTTTAATTGATTTTTAGTTAATTTTTTGTATGGTGTAAGACAGTGGTAAAGTTTCATTCTTTTGCATTAGGCTGTCCAGTTTTCCCACTATCCTTTATGGAAGACACTGCCCTTTCCCTTTGTATATTCTTGGCTTCTTTGTCACAAATTAATTGACGTATAAACCCATAGATGTGTTGGTTTATTTCTGGGGTTTCTATTCTTTCCCCTGATCTGTGTATCTGTTTTTATGCCAATTCCATACTGGTTTTGATTATCATAGATTTGTAATATAATCTGAAATCACATTAGGATAAAATCTCCAGCTTTGCCCTTTTTTCTCAGGATTACTTTGGCTTCTTGGAATTTTTGTGTGTCCATACAAATTTTAAGATTGTTTGTTCCATTTCTCTGAAAAATGCCATTGAGATTTTGAAAAAGGTTGTGTTGAATCTGTAGATTGCTTTTGGTAATATGGACATTTGAAAAATATTAATTTTTTAATCTATAAGCATAAAATATATTTCCTTTTATTTGTGTCTTCTTTAATTTTTTTTAATTAATGTCTTAGACTTTTCAGCGTGCAGGTCTTTCACCTTCTTGGTTAAATTTATCCTAAGAATGTAATAAAAGAATTACAATTTGTTGGGATTATAAATGGAATTGTTTCCTTAATTTCTCTTTCTGATAGTTCATTATTAGCATATGTAAATGAAACAGATTTTTGCATATTGATTTTGTATCCTGACACTTTACTTAAATTGTTTATGAGTTCTAACAGTTTTTTGATGGAATCTTTAGGGTTTTCTATATATAATATCATGTTCCCTGCAAATACTGACAATTTTACTTATTCCATTCCAATTGGTATCTGTTATTTTTTCCTTGCCTAATAGCTCCAGCTAGGACTTCCAATACTATGTTGAATAGAAGTGATGAGAGTGGGTATCCTTGCTTTGTTTTTTGTTGTTGTTGTTGTTGTTTGTTTGTTTTGTTTTGTTTTAATCTTAGATGAAAACCTTACAGCCTTTATTATGCTGAGGTACATTCCCTCTATACTGACTTTATTGAGTGTTTTTATCATTTGATATTCAGTGGACCTTGAATTTTGTCAAATGTTTTGTCGGTATCTATTGAAATGATATGATTTTATCCTTTATTTTGTTAATGTGGTATATCACCTTGATTGATCTACCAATGTTGAACCATCCTTGCATCCTTAGAATAAATCTAGCTTGGATATGGTATATGATTCTTTTACTATATTGTTGAATTAAACTGGCTAATATTTGTTGAGTATTTTTACATTTTTGTTCATCAGGAATATTGACTTATAATTTTCTTTTCTTGTGGGATTCTTATGTAGTTTTGGCTTCATGGTAATGCTGGCCTTATAAAATGAGTTTGGAGTAGTTCCCACCTTTTTTATTATTTGGAAAAGTTTGAGAAGGATTGGTATTAACTCTTCTTTGAATGTTTGGCATAATTTACCAGTGAAGACATCTGACCCTGGACTTTCTTTATTTGTAGGTTTTAGATTTCCGATCCAGTCTTTCTGCTAATAATCTGTCTGTTCACATTTTTATATTTCATCATTCAGTTTTGGTAGACAGTATTTTCTAGGAATTTATCCATTTCTTTTAGGTTGTCCAATGTGTTTGTGTGTAATTATTTACAATAGTCTCTTAAAATTTTTTTTGTATTTTTCTTTCATATCAATTGTAATATCTCCTCATTTACTTCTGATTTTATTTATTTGAATTCCTTTGTTTTTCTTGGTCAATCTAGCTAAAATTGTGTCAATTTTATCTTTTCAAAGATCCAGCTTTTAGATTCATTGAACTTTTCTATTGCCTTTTTATTTTATTTACATCTATTTCTAAACTTTGCCATTTCTTTCTTCAACTGCCTTTGGCCTTTGTTGTTTCTAGGTATAAAGTTAGATTCTTCACTTGAGACTTTTCTTGTAGGGATTTATTGCTATAAATTTTTTTCTTAGAACTGCTATTGTTGTATCCCATAGATTTTGGTATGTTACATTTCCATTTTCATTTGTCTTCAGGTATTTCTTATCTCTTTTTATTTCTACTTTGACCCATTGATTGTTCATGAGCATGTCATTTTAATCTATGCATATTTGAATTTTCCAGTTTTGTTCACATAATTAATTTCTAGTTTTATGCTTTATGATTAGAAAAGATGTTTAATATTATTTCAATCCTCTTAAATGTTTTAAGACTTTTTTTGTGGTCTAACATATGATATATGCTGGAGAATATCATATGTGGTTGAAAAGAATATTTTGTTGTTTTGGGATGGAGTGTTCTGTAAATGTCTGTTTAGTCCATCTGGTCTAATGTGTCATTTAAATATTATGTGTACCTGATTGAATTTTTTGTCTAGATCATCTATTCATTGATAAAAGTAGGGTATTAAAGTCCTTGGGGTCATTTCTAATATATAGAAAAGGGCCTCATACATAATCAGAACCTAATTAGTATTTGTTGAATACAAGATTGGAGAATCGTGAAAATATCAAATTATTTTCAAGGCCAGTTAAGCTAAAACAGTCCATCCTCTGTTTAGAAGGAAGCACTTTGTATTGCCTTTGTTTACCTTTCAGAGCTTCTTGGAAAACATCAAAAACATCTTGGAAAATTCTTATGCCCTCTATTTTCTAAAAAAAAAAATCTTTTTTATTTAAATTAAATTAGCCAACTTATTGTACATCATTGATTTCTAATGTAGTATTCAATAATTTATCAGTTGCATATAACACCCAGGGCTCATCACATCACCTGCCCCCCTTATAAGTGCATTGTTTTACTAAATCTGCCAGGTCAAGTAAAAATTAATCTCACATTTGAATTTTAATGTGTCTAAATTGTTCTCTGATGTAAAGGAGGGTTTCCTAGCATACTGGCAAGTTTTTCTATTTCAGCCACTAGAAATCTGTTCAAAGGATATATCTTTAGAATAGAGATGCTAGATTTCAGAGATATGAGATTTAATAATTCATCTAAAGATAGAAAAAAATTTGGTTAAGTGTTCAGATATCTTGCTGTTTTTCATTTTCCTGTCCACTGGAAAACTCTGTTGAAGTGGCAATTCTCCTCAATCCATATTTATTATAGCTAAAGATTTTATTTATTTATCTACTTTTGCTTCAGTAAAAGAAAGGCTTTTATTTTCATGAAGCAGTGTTAGTTTGGTTTGCTGATAATCACTGGTTATCTTATAAAGACCCTCTATTTTAGTTACATATGTAATGAGGTATGTAAAATACTCCAAATAACCAACAAGATCAACATATTTATAATAGATAATATATAACTTCTACACTGAAGTATTAAATTGTTAGCTGGTTATTTATTAGTCAACTTTAATTAGTCATTTTATTTATATTTCTAAGAGGAAACACTTTATTTGTAATCTTGTGGCTACATGTACCCATACACAGAATCCAATGTGACAAACAGATACGTATTTTTATGGATAGTTACCCTCAAATTTCTATTAATTATAAAAAAATTAAGAAATATGAAGATACTTTTTATATTTAAAAAATTTGAGTATAAATAACTCTTAGAAAATAAGTAATGAATAATAGGCAACTTCCACCACATTAATGATACAAATACATAGCTTAATTTACTCTACTTTAGACTTTTGCAGTAAGATTGTCAAGGGCTTCATCAATTTTCCTACCAGCTTCTATTAATATTTTGATACCTAAACTATCTATCTATCTATTTATTTATTTATTTTTATAGACATATAGTGTATTATTTGTTTCAGAGACACAATTCACAGCACTCGCAATAGCACATTCCCTACCCACCCCCACAATGTCCATCACCCAGCTACCCCATGCCTCCCAAAAACACACACCAGTTTTTATATGAAAATTAAAAAAAAAAGTGGTACAACTTTTTGTTTGGTAATTATTTGTGTTTCCATCAATTCTGTAGTTTCATAATTTTCTTTTTTTAATACTACCTAATATTTGGATACCTATTATGTGTCAGGCCCTGTTCTAAATGTCTTACAGACATTACCTTATTTCATCCTTACAACATCACTGTGTAATAAGAACTATTGTCCCATTTTACACAGATTTTATTTAGTTATTGGACAGATCACAAATAAGCAGAGAGGCAGGCAGAGAGAGAAAGGGGGAAGCAGGCTCCCCACCAAGCAGAGAGCCTGACATGGGGCTTGACCCAGAACCCGGAGATCATGACCTGAGTGGAAGGCAGAGTCTTAACCCACTGAGACACCCAGGCGCCCCTATTGTCCCATTTTACAAATAAAAAGCTAGAACATGGAGAGATTGCTACCTGTCCAAAACCTCAGAGTTAGTACATGGTAGAGCAAAAAATCGAGCCCAGGCAGCTTCTAACATTTACATATTTAAAACAAAGGCCTCTACTTCCAAAACAAACTTCTCTCATAAGCATTGAAATTATATATGGGGTGTGTTCCTTTCAACACCTTTGGAGTATCACTTGTTTTGGTGTCCTATAGTAGCATGTTCCATTGACTCTTATATTATGTGAGAAGGATTATTTGAGTGGATACTAGTTTCACAAATAGCCTTTACTAGTCAACATTTTTATTTAAGAAAATTTTTGCTATTCTAACCTTGTAAACATAGGAACTCAAATAGTCAATACTCAATAAGAATGTCCCACTGCACCCATTTATGTTTATCTATATAGGGATATTTTACATTGAGCCAAAGTGGCCTGCAAAGAACACAATTTACACTAGTATCTAAATATTCTGGTCTCCAGCACTATTTGTGAATTGACCAAAAATCTCAGAAAGAGAAGGAACTCTATTTTTTCATTCCTGGTTCTACCATTCACAAAGCCCAATGCATAATACCACAGTAAAGATTCCTGAATAAGAGACAAAGATCAAATTTAGTTTGTTGATGGTTGTCAGTTTGGACAGAATTTTTTTAGAGAAAATTATTTTGGGGATATAATCTTTTACATTTTTAGGTTAAAGCAACTTGGATAAAGTTTGATTATTTTTTAACTGAAGTATAATTGACATACAATATCCTATTAGTTTCAGATTTGCATCATAGTGATTCAATGTTTTTTTTTTTTTTTTTCAAGAAGGAGACGGAGAGAAAGTGAGTGTCAGCTTTCACAGTGTGCACCTGTGTGCAGAGTGGCAGGAGAAGTGGCAGAGGGGGAGGGGGAGAGAGAATCTTAAGCAGTTTCCACACCCAGTGCACAGCCCTGACTTGGGGCTCAATCTAACAACCCTAAGATCATGATGAGAGCCAAATTCAAGAATTAGTCACTTAACTGACAAATTTACCCAGGCAGCACTATGATTCAATATTTTTATACATTAAGAAATGAGCCTCATGTTAAGTCCAGTTACCATCTGTCACCATACAAATTTATTACAATATCATTGTCTATATTCCCTATGCTATGCATTACATCTCCATGACTTATTTATTTATAACTGGAAGCTTACACCTCTTAATCCCCTTCACTTATCTTACCTATGCACCTCATTTCCTCCCCACTTTAATAACCAACAGTTTGTTTCCTGTATCTATGAGTTTCTGTTTTGTTTATTAATTTATCTTGTTTTTTAGATTCCAGATATAAGTGAAATTATATGGTATTTGTCTTTCTCTGACTTATTTCACTTAGCATAATACCCTCCAGGGCCATCATTGTTGTCACAAATGGCAAATCTTAGATCATTTTTTATGATTAATATCTCATTGTGTGTGTATACATATATGCATGTATATGTATGTATGCACATATACATTTGCATGTGTTTGCAGGTATATGTGTATGCATGTGTATGTATGTGTATGTATACATGTGCCATATTCTTTATCCATTTATCCATTAATGGACACAGGTTGTTCAACATCTTGGCTATTATAGATAATGTTGTGACAAAAAATCTGACCCTTTAAAGTTCATGCCATATGTTTATGATTCTTAACAACTTAACATTGGTTTCTCTGGTCTGATTCCTCACTCAGTAATCAAGTCTCTGGGTTTCTGTAGAAGTCTATAGAGTCTACTTTTCCTGAGCTATTGACAAAGATTTTGTGTAAAATGAGAGATACCTGTATTACCCAGAAGTATTCAGATTTCATCAATTTAAATTCTGGCCATTGTCACAATTATGTTGAATGACAGAAAATGTGCTTTATAGCCTTTAATTTTTCCCTCTATTTGTCAGTTATCACTTTACCATGTATTATGACCTGCAGAAATATCAAGATAAAAAGAAACACTAATCCTGGAGGGTGTGGTAGCCTTTTACTTTCTATCATGAGCCAGGTGCATCTATGTTTTGATCTTTACTGATTTAGAAAACTACTGTTACCCTGCCAGTGATTCACTTTCTCTGTTTCTTTTCCAAAGACACAAAGTCTTTATGTTGCCTCTTTAAATCCCTACTCTGACTTCCAGCTATCTAGAACAAATCTTATGTGGAAAAAAAATACGTTAGGAAATACTAAACAATGCACTTTCTCAGGTTGCAAGACTGTCACTACCATGGTACCTATCTATAGTGTCCTTAATTTTTTTTTCCCACCCACACTGAATAAGACTCTTAAAGTAATAACTTTTCTTGCTATACAAATGACACTTCTTAGTGAATTATAAATTATAATTATAAAATCATAAAAATAGTCTGTTTTTTTAGGGAGAGAGAGAGTATGAGAAAAGGTGGGGGGAGGGGCAGAAGGAGAGGGAGAAAGAGAATCTTAAGCAGTTTTTACGCCCGGTGCAAAGCCCAACCTGGGGCTCAGTCTTATGACTCTGAGATCTTCAACAAACTCAAGAGTCAGACATTTAACTGGCTGAGCCATCCAACCACCCTTAAAATTCTTTCAATGTATCAGTTCAAATTCTTCACCCATCTCCCATTTTTGTGTGCTCTTTTCCTGTTATAATAATGTTTAATTTTGAGTACCTTCAATAGATAATAATGATGATAAATTAAATAATAAAATTATATTTGCTATATAAGTTTGGCAACTAAAATAAGAGGGTTTTAGTAAGATAAATTTGAATCTTTTCTGAAAGCATAAACTTTTAGAAGTATGAATGAGAAATTATAGAAATTTATCAGGTATATGTGCATCTGTTTATGACTTGGCAAAGCAAGGACCTTGAACTCCAGGACCAGGTACCTAACCTAGAGTCTTAAGGACACATTCATTCCTATAGGCTTCTGTATTTTTAGGAAGAAATATGTTTACTACTAGTTCTTTGATATTTTTCTTTTTAAAAAAGATTTTATTTATTTATTTGACACACAGAGAGAGATCATAAGTAGGCAGAGAGGCAGGCAGAGAGAGAGGGGGAAGCAGGCTCCCTGCCGAGCAGAGAGCCTGATGTGGGGCTTGATCCGAGGACTCTGGGATTACGACCGGAGCTGGAGGCAGAGGCTTAACCCACTGAACCACCCAGGTGCCCCCTTTGATCTTTTTCTGAATTAATGTTTTCTTATCACACACAGGCAACATTCAAATCCATGAATGTCTGGGTACCATCTACAATAGACATTATTTTTGAGAAACTCCCCATGGAATACTTCTTTTTTGAATGCTCTCTGCACCATGCTTATTAAGTTGTATCATACTCAACAAGGTTTCCTTGTGAATCTCCTCAGAAAACCCACTGAGATTCTCATTAGAGTGAACCACTGATTAACTAGAAAACTCAATGAATCAGCATTGTTTTCTTTTTCTTCCTGAGTTCCAACTGAAGGATAAAGAATTTAATAGCAATAACAATAGCTATGACCAAAGAATTATATCATAAGTGAATTTTTTTTTTCTGCAATGTGACTAGGATGAGTCAAGATTATTTCTGATCCCTGGTAAACCAATTTTTAGCTTTGAGGCTGCTCATGAATCACGGGAAAAATAAATTAGTTTTTTTTACAATGTACTTCCCGAGGTGTATGTGGACTAACACATCTAAGAAATATATCAGCCCCCTAGTGGGAGGAAAGAAAGAAATATTTCATGACACTCAATTAATTAACAGGAAACTTTATTGAGACTATACTACTATTTCATGCTTTTATTTAACCAAAGATTATAATCATTATGTACATTTTCATTAGTATCTTTTGAGAAATCTTGTCTACTCTTAATGTTTCCCTTGCTCTGAGGACTTCTCTGTCTCCCAACAAGAGTGGGCACTGAGTGCCTGGTCTGTGGCATAGCTGAATGTCTCAGGAGCAGATTCCTAGTGCAAGCTGGGTAACTGGCTTCTCTCTCCAGCTGGTTGGTAGCACATGGGTGGAACCTAGCATAAATTTTTGAGAGCTGCATGGGTATGTGGAGAAAACCAGAGGAAGGCAGTCTGCAGATTGAACCACACCAGTTATGAAGAGCCTGTTTGACCCCTGTGAGTAAGAAATCGAGAGAGCAGAAGCTTTGATACCTCATGACATTTTCCCCCTGATTCTAGATTTCCTGGCTTTACATTTTGCTCTTGAGTTGTATCACATGCCCTTGGACTCTTGAACATGCTAAGCTAATACTAGTAAGCCAGATATTTGCAGCCAGATCAATTTTAACCAGCATCCACTAACTAGCAGTTAAATCTCTATAGCTGGCTGTCCCAGAAACTGTTTTTCTTATGAGAAGATAGATTATTTATAGCTTTCATTTTGATGTACTTCACATACAAAACACACTACTTGCATTATAAAATTCTCATGACTCTGAAGTGAGACTTTGGTATTATTATTTTCATGTTGATAGTTGAAGACACTGAGGCCCAAGAAGGTTAGAATACTGCAAGAATGCTTTTAATGAAATAGGGATTTGAATCCAAGCAGTCTGGTACAGAACCCATATTCAGACATCCCAACTCAGTTTTGAAAATTAAATAATAATGGTGGAGATTATTTCCAAGATACATATGGTATTGGGGGGATCTGCAAACATTTGTGAGAAAACGGGTATATGTGTGTGTGTGTCTATGTGCATGCATACATATGTATGTCACTGTGCATGTGTATAGGTGTATGTGTCTATATCCTTATGTATATATACAGAGATTCACTCAGCTGTGTTAGGCTATTGGTTACCTATGAAATAATCATATATGAAATTATATGAAAAGTTTCACTAGTTTTTGTATTTTGTTATGTTTTCTGGGAATACCTTCACATATTCCATGTCTAAGTAAAAAATGTAACATTGTACAATGGGCATAATTGGGCCACTCATGCCTACTTGATTTACACACTCATACAGACCTCTGAACCACCTTCTGTTAGCAGTCATCACCTTTGCATAATCTCTCGACTCTGAGCTCTAGCTGGGCAAACCTAGGGAGACAGGGTGAATTTTAAAAGGCCACCGTAAACTGAACCCAAATTACCAACAGATCCAATGGTTCAAGAATAATTTCCTCTTCAGCTTGAAATGTAGCTGTGGCTCACTGAGAAGCCGTATTACCTCCTGATTCCAAGGAAGCCCTGTCAAAGCATAGCTCACAGAGTGTAAAGTTTTTAAAGTGCATTTGTTATACTTTGCTAGTCTGACTATTAAAGTGAAACACTACACACCGTTAAACCTTCAAACTAGCACTGCACAAATACTTATCAAAAATACAGCCTCTGGGAGATTTGTTTACTCTAGAAATACACTGTCTTTGCAGTTACTTTTTCCTTAATGAGAAGGCAATGTAGGATTTGTCTTCTCCATTGGGGGGCAAAAAGCCAAGTATGGGGAATTGCCCTTCAAGTAACATGGCTGTGCCCAGTTCCTAAGTGGGGGTTCAGAAATTTTCCTGAAAGCACTTGAAGTTCTGAAATCTAGTTCTGCATATTAAAATCTTTTCTTTTGTCTAAAAATTTCATATTCACCATGTTGTTGGTATATAATATAACAATTGAAAATGTAAACCTGAAAAAAAAAAGAAAAAGAAAATATGAGCCTGAAAATATGCCTCTTGACTTAAGAGGTATTATTTTCCTAAAAGTATAAAGATATATATATATATATATATATATATATATATATATATATTCCTTTGCATTTGAGATAATCTAAAATTATCAGGCACTTGGAAAAATAATAGGCTGAATTAGTACTATTTTAAAGCACTATAAAAGCATCCTTTGAAACTTGATTGTTCAAGCCATCACCAATTACCAGAAGATTGTGTTTCCTTTTGTAAGCTCTTACATGAATTCAGTTCTTTGGCTTGCGCCTTGAGTATGGCATTTGCTTGGAGAATGTGTGGCCTGCCTTGTCAAACAATACAGGGTAGAGTAAAGGTCGAGGAAAAAAAAAAAGGTAAACCTTCAGAGGCATTTTCTTGCTTTTCCCATTTAATTTTTCATTCAGGTTATAAATGGCATCTCAAATAGAAGGAAGTCTCCTGGGTTCATCAGGATCCTCTGCTGGTTTAATCGTGAACATGACACATGTAGACATACAGACTGAGAGAATTCGTGATTGCATCAAGAAGAGAAGGATGATCAATTATTCACCACATGCCACCAAACACAAGAAGCATGACCACTGCTTGTCTCTCATCTTCTCTGCACTAGATATACAAACAAAGCTCCTTCCACAGCCTACATGTTGTTGAGAGAAATATTCCTTTCAACCAATTCTCATTTTCACCAAGTCGTCTACATTTGACTTTATAACAGGACCAGTATATTTAAAGAAGTAAGCTAATGAATTCCTTCTCAGTTTAATTTTTTTTTCATTCCTTTCTCTCCATTTATTAAAAAAATAAGAAAAAAAATTCCAGGTTAGTGACCTTAAGAATAAATTTATTATATAAAACTCACCTAGGAAATCCTATAACCTAAGCCTGAGTTATTAAAGTTTCTAGATAACCTTTGAAGGTAATGTGAAGGGTTTAGTAAATTCCTTCCATCTTTCTGTGTTTAAAAGAGATAATTCCCATCATGAAAAAAACAATAGAAATTATCCTGATTCTAAAGAACATTTCGGTCATTTCATCTATATATGAGTATCCATACTCTGTAGTCAAGGGGTATGGGCAAGAAGGCAGTTATTCAGTGCTAATCATTGCTTTGTGATCCATCAGTGTTTATTTATGAAGTGTGCAATCTTGGGAAGGTCACTTAAATTTATTATATTTATGCCTTTCACCTCTGTTTAATATCTCATCTTCCAACATTATGTACTTCACTAAATTGTTAGAAGAATTAAATTAGATGATATTTGTAAAATCATTCAATTGATGTTACTTCCCATTTCCCCCTTTATGGCTATTGCAAAATTGTTCAACATCTTTACCTGTTATTAAAACTTATAGTGAATACTATCATAGGCCAAAAAGACACTTACTTTCTTTCAGGTTTTCAGATTCTCTTTATTACTTCTGAAAGAAGAAATTATACCTTCTTTAAAAATGTCTTTGGGGGCGCCTGGGTGGCCCAGTGGGTTAAAGCCTCTGCCTTCGGCTCAGGTCATGATCCCAGAGTCCTGGGATCGAGCCCTGCATCGGGCTCTCTGCTCAGCAGCGATCCTGCTTCCCTTCCTCTCTCTCTTTGCCTGCCTCTCTGCCTAGTTGTGATCTCTGTCAAATAAATAAATAAAATCTTAAAAAAAAAAGTCTTCTTTGTTCTATGGGCTCTATATTTATTGTGTAGCTTTATCATTTACTGAGACTCAATATGTGTTAGGAATTATGTTAAGATATCCTTCACTTACTACGATCTCTTTGTATCCTTACAATAATCCTGAGGGAAAAAGTCCATAATAATTTCCATTTTTCAGATAAATAAATTGAGACTCAGAGAAGTTAAGTATCTTCAATATCAGGGCTGTGAAAGCCCAAATCAGTGCTCTCAAATAGCATTTCTCAAAATTTTAATGTATAGACAAATCCCCTGGGGATCTTGTTAACATGCAAACTCTGATTGAGCAGTCTGGAGTGAAGCCTAAGAACCTGCTTTTCAGACAAGCTCCTGGGTGATAACTTTGTTGCTGTCCTTGGACCACACTTAGCATACCAAGATTGAAACACCATGTCACACATTTTAAATCTAGGCAATGCACACTCAGTAAGTATCAACTGAATTAAAAACAAAATACTAGTCAAAGGTTGGATAAAGAGAAATGAAAATCTGCTGATTTGTTCAAGTGGAATTTTTCTGGAATTAGTGACTAACTTTTTTTGGGCCCATGTCATAGTAGAAGAGTTATATGACTGTGACAAATGGCCTTTGTCATTTCATATATTTCCCTCTATTGGGCCAGTTTCATTGTCCTTCCTGAACCCCTAGCCATATTTGACCTTGTGAATATGCTTGATTATCCAGTAGACTAGAGGGAAGATATTGCCTTTTCCAACTGGCTACTTTCCAGATCCTTTCCTCACATCATGTCTCAGTCTGTCCGACTGAGTAATAATACTAAAAATCATATTAGGCTCAGATGAGAAACCAATAGGAAGAATTTATTTGTTTGTTTGATTTTAATTGACTAACTTCAGCTTAGCATTAAGGAAGGAGAAGAAGAAAAGGAGAGAGAGAGAGAGGAGAAAAGAGGAGAAATATCATTGGAGATGAAGATAAACACAAAGACCGTAGACTTTAGAGTTGTTGAAGCCTCAATCCAGGAGATAAGAATGGTTAATAAGGCAAGAGAGCAAAACCTAGGAGTTAATGTGTCACCTGCTTTTATCCTGATAACAGTATGTATCAGAACAATATGTCCAACATAGTCCAGGGACGCTTTCCCTTTGGCACATGGTTGCCGTGTGACTTTGTTTCCAAAGAGTTTACTCTTGGTTCCCCTCCTTGGAAAATGAGGTGAATGAGTCAGATAGTGACATTTATGAGGATCTAATATGTACCATAAACTGTGGTGAAGAAGAGACAATGTGGACTCTGACCTCATGAAGCTTGGAGTCTAGCAGGGAAGTTGGGGACAGGAGCAAATACAATCATCCTTATTCAGGTTCTGCCATAATAGGACTTAAATTTCTAGCTTCTAGCCAATAATCCCCAAAGTTTCCTTTTCTGATGTTTACTTAGAAACCTTTGATACTTTCATCACTATGCAGAAGCACAAAGACACCCATATGCCTGTATATTTCTTTTGTCCTTGTATAATTTTATATTTTATATTGAGTTGATTCACATAGAGTTGGACTGCACATATAAATGTCATTGAGCTTACTGGTAGACATATCCAAACCAGGTAGAACCAGCACAATTGTGTGTGATAATACAAATCACCTAAGTAAAGAAAATTGCATACATTTTTCATCTCTTGTATTCTAAATGATGGTTACCTGGTCAGAAGTGATAAAGATACAGATTCATGTAAATGTATCTCTATGGCTTCATTCAGTCAGCCCTCAGATATGGGGGAGAAAAACTGAATGCAAACCTAAGCTCCACTTCTGGAGCTTCCAGTCAAGTAGGAGAAATAAAATAGTGATAATGTTAGTAAGTGTACACAAACTAAGAACATGTTATGAGATAGCCTGGAACACAAAACAGAAGAATCTGAACTAAGGTGTCTTTTAAGAAAGGAGACTCCCCCTAGGAAGTGACTTGAGCTGAGCTCTAAAAGATGACTCAGGAGACACAGAGGATGGAGCCAACCCTGTTGTAGAAGGGGGAATCACGTGTTTCAAAAAGTCAAAGGCCACCGTGTCTGGAGGGCAGAGATTATAGAAGGAAGATCAGGCAGAGGCTATGTGTAACTTGGTGTCCCTTGAATACGTAGGATGGCAATGACCAAATAGCAAAGCAAAGCAAACAGCATTTCTGCAGTTCAATCCTAACCACAGTAGTTTAGGTGTGTGTAGGAGGAGTATGATATAAGTACTAGGAAACGATTCCTATTTCATTGTTTCTCAGTCAGTTTGTCCTAAGGCTCCTTACTGAGTTGGCACACATTGTACATGTGTTCAGGTGCCCAGGTTGAAGTGGGCTTTTCTTGTTTCTGACTTTGCACAGAAGTTCTTTGCTACTTCATATGTTCTCTTATATTGTAACAATTAGATTTGTGTTATAATCCCTTATATAACAAAAGTGGTGTTTTGTGTGGAGTCCTAAGAGTTGTCCATAGGGATTGGGATGGAGTCACATATTTTACTAAGAACATTGTAAATAATTGTATAAATTGTGTAAAGACCCACATGTATAACAGATCTGTTAAATAACCAATGGTCACCATTTTCCTTCAATCACACTTGCCCATTCATGCTCTCTCAACTGGATTCAGAGATTTCAATTTCATGAGGGCCCCCAGTCCCACAGATGCACACAAATAGACCTCTGGTCAAACCACTAACCTAAACACACTCCTATCCCTAACACATCTCCTATGATGTGTATTCACTACTTAGATTTACATTCTGAGAACCTGTGCTGTGATACAAGTCCCAAATGTATTTAAATGAGTTGAGACTTTATTGAGCAGCTACTCAGTATAGATACTATTTCATTCATTCATTTTATATCTCCTAAATACCCATCATACGATAATAGAAACCCAACTGATAAAATGGTGAAAAAACAAACTTGGGTCCCATATTTCAGGAATCACTGTGGCATAGCATTGTTCTAAGAGTCAATTGAGGCAAGTGAATGTGAAATAATTTTGAAAATGACAAATATTACCCATGCATTAATCATTTTATTTACTGCCCTTATGCTTAAGCAATTTGGAATATATTCAGGGCAGAAATGCTAACATCAATAAGACATGGAGAAATACATTTTATAGGAAATAATAGAATGGGGTAGTGTATTTCATATTGTGGTTCACCAAAGCAGTCAAATGTCAAAGCAGGCATTTCAAGTTGCTGTGAAACAGAGATTTCTTGGAGGAGAGGAGAGCTGAGCTGGCCTTGACAGAGGAATTTCCATAAAGGATTACCAGTACCTCTCTGCCTTCTTGACCCTTAGAATATCTTATGAATAAGAATTTATTGTAAATCACTGCATTGTTTTGCCATATTTAAAATAGAGATCCTATTGTGTATCACTGCCATTATAACTCTAAGGACTAGGTCTAATTATTTCTTCTCTAAAAGCATGGTTGTGAAACAGATTTAGATTTCACTGCTTGTTAAACTAAATGGAAAAGAAACTGATGGTTTTACAAAAGAGACAGAAAGGTGATTTATTTCTTCTACCAAAAATGCAGTAGATACCCTGTTGTTCCTTCTGCCTTTGCTGAATTATAGTATGGTCATTTGGAGTTATAGTGTGGTCATTTGGAATTGATATTCAGGTCAATATCATTCTTTGAAACTAGTATTTCTTTGTAGATATAATTTGCTCCTTATATGTTACTTAAGGCATATACAAAGGAACTTCACATGCTTCCAGGAAACTTTTGGCCATTTCAACCATCATGAAACAATAACATAACACAAAACCATTAGTGAAATTGATGACAAAAATGCGACATTTGTTGAAATAAAAAGCAGTGGTATGTTTCATTAAAAAATTCATAAGAAACAAAAAACACTTCCAACTAGGCTTCTGATTCAATATTTTCTTCTTATCTCCACATGGGCTCTTTAATACAAGATATTAAATTTAAAGTAAATATGGATGTCCCTTAGAAACCAAAGCCTTTGAAGAAAAATGTGAAAATGTATGTTAAAAGTATATATGATGGAGCAGTTTTGATTTGGAACCTTTTTGTATAACCATAGTAGTTAGAAAAATGTAACTACCTATTAAATTTATTTTGTTTCCATATTTAACCCCAATTACCCTGTGCAGGGGAATTCTTTAAAAATTTAATTCTCCCTCTTTTTTATTTTTTCTGCTTCTGCAAGCCTTTTCCCCCCTCATGTAAATTGCAGCAGGTGCACAAAATTGAAGACATCACAATTAAATGTAATCAAATATTTTAGGCACTAAAGAACAGCTCCAGGAAAACAAGTCAAAAGAAAGAAAAAAAAAAAAAAAGGGCTTTAAGTGAGTGGATTTTCAAACACCCAAGGCACCATAGGACCAATTAAGAGAGTCAGATACCAGGACACATACTGACATTAATTATCTTTGAGTTCAGGGAAATAAAAAATAAAAGCAACAATTATCATAAAAAATCTCCACACAGTGCTTGTAAGTTGTGCTAATCTACAACACACCTGGGTTTCAGATATTTAAAGCGAATACTCAATCAGTTGGTAACGACCTCACAGAGGGGCTCATGGGACATTTTTTCCTTCCTGTGATCTGCCAATCAGACAGAGGGTCTAAAATGATGTCCAACAGCTACGTCTGCTTTATCTCGCATCACTCACAAGAGTTGCAGACAGAAGCACTGCATAATTTATTCAATAAAGTAAGTCACAAAGCCAGTATTCTCTTTAGGGGATGTTTATTCAAATAGAAGGAAAAGTCAAGAATAGATAGTCAAGGTAAAAATTTGTATCGTTAGAGTCTCAAAGTCCCAGGATGTCTCTGTAAATTTATTCTCCCTGAAGCCAGAAAGAATCTTACTAAAGAGAACAAATATTTCAGTCTGGGAATATGGGTTTTCATTTTTTAAAATGCACAGGAGGGGGCAGAGGAAGAAAGTTAAGTGCTATCAGCCAAGAGGAATAGAAAGAAAAAAACAAACTTTTTATTACAATTAACTGAAATTTGATTGGTAATTTGAAACAAAGCATAAAATTATAACCAGAAAGAGGATTTTTAAGTGCTACAAAATTGCTAAGTTTCTAATAAACAGAGGAGCAATTAGCATGAATATAAATTATTAGAAAGGACTATATAAATGTTATTAGATTGAATGCCCTC
Source organism: Mustela nigripes (assembly GCF_022355385.1). Taxonomy (NCBI): domain Eukaryota; kingdom Metazoa; phylum Chordata; class Mammalia; order Carnivora; family Mustelidae; genus Mustela; species Mustela nigripes. The sequence continues at coordinate 54,777,281 of NC_081568.1, forward strand.
AAAATATATGGTCATGGTATAAATATAAAATCACCAAAGTATCTTATAAAATTTTGGCATAATATATTAATATTTGTCAGTGTACTCCTGGGAGACAGCAAATATTTTTTTCTTTTGTTTTTTGTTTTCTATTTTTCACCTTCTTGTCCCCTTGTCTCCTTCCTGTACCCATGGAGATGACTCTCTTCTTCACGAATTATAAATTTAATTTATATATAATTTTTCAAACTTGGACATTAATTTTAATACGATACTAATCCCGAAAATGTAGCTTTGATTCTCCTAAATCAGTTGAAGACTGTGATCATGTGTATGGTAATTTTTTAAAGTGTTAAAAAATCTATGGCGTTAGATGGCATGTGATGTATGTATATCTTTTTGTTTGTACAAATTTGAGTAAGTTTTCTACTATCGTACAAAACACAGTATACATATGTAGGTATACTTAGGATTTGTTTTTTTTCAAGATTTATTTATTTATTTTAGAGAAGAAGAGGAGGGGCAGAGGGAGAATATCTTTCAAGCAGACTCCCCACTGAGCACAGAGCCCTCTGAGCAAAGCAGGGCTGGATCCCAAGACCCGTTAGATGATGACCTGAGTCCAAACCAACAGCTGGCCGCTTAACTGACTTAGCCACCCAGGTGCCCCTATACTTAGGATTTTTAAAATCATGCTGTTTAGCAGGTCCACAATTTTAGTAGAGCTTCTAATCAGCAATTGGAAAGAACAAAGTATGCAGTTAAGTACTGCTGATCAGTACAATGATCCTAATACAGTGTGGAAATTCATTTTTAAATTATGTACTTTGTGGTAACACATTGATTCCTTGACAATCATATGCCTTTAGATTAAACCGCAAATGTTTAGTGGCAAAATATGAGTTATTTTGTTGTACAAATACACATAGCTGTATAAACTATGACATGGTCAAATATTTAGTCCACCTATTTATTTTTTTAAATGAATTTATATTTAAAAAGGTAACCTTGGGGCACCTGAGTACCTCAGTCACTTAAACGTCATACTCTTCATTTGGGCTCAGATCATGATTTCAGGGTTGTGGGATCCTGAGCCCCATGTGAGGCTCCGTGCTCAATGGTCTGCTTGAGATTCTCTCCCTGGCCCTCTCTCCCTCCCCCTGCTCATATGCTTTCTCTCTCTCTCAAAAATAAAAAAATAAATCTTTTAAAAAAATGTAGCCTTGAGATCTTAAGAAGTTTTTAAGAATCTTATCAAATCTAGAAAAAATTAAAATTGACAGATTTTACTACATCCAAATTCAAAATGTGTTTATACTAAAATGCATGACAAAAAAATTTTAACAGATGGAAAATTAGGAAGAATTGCCTCATTTATGTAGTAAAGAGTTGATAAGTTTACTAAATAGAGGTACTTAGCTACCATTTAAAGAATATTTCGATTTAATTTGAGTTGCCTATAAGAGAGGATATTTAAATTAGATAAACACATAGAATAGAAGTAGAATTGACTAATAATTAAGAAAATACTTAACAATGACACTTTAAAAATATTAAATTTGTAGGGGCGCCTGGGTGGCTCAGTGGGTTAAGCCGCTGCCTTCGGCTCGGGTCATGATCTCAGGGTCCTGGGATCGAGTCCCACATCGGGCTCTCTGCTCAGCAGGGAGCCTGCTTCCCGCTCTCTCTCTCTCTCTCTCTGCCAGTCTCTCTACCTACCTGTGATCTCTCTCTGTCAAATAAATAAATAAATATATTAAATTTATAAAAATGACTTGATAATAGATAATGTAATCACCATCACAATGAATAATAAACAGGTAAATATAAGTTATGTTTATTAAAGGTTTTAATTTACAATACTTTATATTAATAACATATTAGAATTAGTGCACATGTCCATCACTTAGAGACTGAATAAATAAATTATGGTGCATCTATAAACAGATTATATTAACCATTAAAAATTTGAATTTTAAATTTATTATCATGAACTATTCTTTATATAGTCTATTCACAACTTGGTTTTCACAATGTTTGGACTGGAACAAATACCACAGATCACTCCAAACCAGAATTCTATGGTTCAAAATAAAATGTATTCTTTTTTTCTTCCCTCTTTCTCTCAAACCTGAAGCAGACATGTTTGGTTTTACCAACAAAAATATTGTTTTTATAAACTGAGTAATCAGTGAGATTATGATCAAGGATTGTCACATAAAAATTCAGGTTTATGAATCCTGAGAAATCCAAAGGTTTGTCCCCATTGACCCCACATTTCAGATGGTAAGTGTAAGTTAGACTTATATAACAAATGGGTCTAGACAGGTGCTCTCCAGTTAGCCATGGTCCCTACCATTCTCTGTCGTTTCTGACACTGACTAAAGGAGTTAATTGCCATTTTAATTGCATTTGAACTCTTGTTTTCCTTTGGTAGGAAAATATTCCTACACATTTGGCCTTACTCATTTGCATGCTTTGCAAGTGTTTGTTTACATCCCAGATCTGCTCTTCTCAACATGTTTCAATTTCAAGAACCAAGTGAAAAAAAAATACATACTATTAAACTTCACTTTGCCCTGACAAGTTATAAGCAAATGTCCAAATTTTCTGACTAGTCTTGTTGTTTAACCTTTAACTTTAATGCTCTCCTATGTAAACTCATACTTAGTCTCAGAACTTCCTGACATGGCATTGCCATTTTGGATGTGTGATTTTCACTATGACTATGTTTTTTTTTTATATTAGTGTATATTACAACTTTCATTGCTTTAAGGCTACAATATTTTCAATGCTTACTTTATATGCTATGTGACTGGTACCATTTTTATTATCCAGTCTAAGAAATTTATCTAAATTGAAATTTTATTATTAAGGTTTTTCTTCTTATTAAGGATACTTAGAGGTCTATTTATAATTGAACAAAGCTAAAAGGCCAAAATAAATGAAAAATAATACAGTAAGCTTTAAAAAATTATAATTCAATATTTTTAAATAAAATATATTCAATAAAATGTTCCTGCAGTTTTCTAAGAAAAGGTAAAAAAAATATTGGGACATCTTACATAATTAAAGTCACATGTGTCTAGTAGGCATCCTCATTCAATTGAAGTTTAAACCATGTAGCAATTGATTCACAGACCTGTACCCCTGGGGATAAAAATATATGTTTATAAAAAATAAAAAATTAAAAAAAAAAAGAAACCATGTAGCAATTGTAAATTTTAAGATTCCATAAAAGTTTGTTTGTCTTATAATTAGCCATGCATTTTATTTTAAGCAAAAACAAAACAAAACAAAAACAAACATTAAGTATTTTTTTTTTTTACTTTTTGTTTTGTTTTGTTTTGTTTTGTTTTAATTTTACTGTCCAGTGGGCCACATCCTACAATCAGTGCTAGGAAGAGAAGAGGAATGAGGATTAAAAAGAAAAGATTAGAGGGAGGTGTATGAAACTAGAGAGGATGAGTGATGTTTTGCCCTGGAATACTTTATTTTCTTAATTGGAAAAAAAAAAAAAAATGCTTGGGACCTAAGGACACCAGCCACTGAATCCATTTTGTTGTTGTTGTTGTTGTTGTTGTTGTTGTACAAAGCAGATCAATGAACCTGTTTATTTATTCATAAAACTATTTACCCTGTTATATGGAGGAATAACCAAAAGAGAGTAATTCTGATTTCTTTCTTTGTCTTTCATTCTTCTCTACTAATCTTTGTACGGAGGGAAACATATAAAACATGATGTTCAGTGATATCTTATTATAAGTTAGGGGGAAAAGGGGAGGGCTTGGTTTTTCAAGTAGGAAAGGATGACTAAGCTTTTATATATCTACCATGATTTATTTTTTTCTCTTTCCCTTTTCTCTCTCAACTCTGTATAAACAGAAAGAAAATGTTCTTTTCTGCCCAGACTAAAGCAAAGCCAATTATCCCAGTGGACAGAGGTTTTCCCAAAAGATTTATTATGACAGTCTGGTGTCAGGCTTATGATGGCAATAACCAGTCTAATAAATTTAAAATCGAAAGAAAAACTCATGAATTTATGTCTGGTATCTTCCTATTCTTGTCTTTTTATATGTCTTACATATAAATTCTTCTATCTGGAATTTCCAGCGTTCATTTTTTTAACCTCAGGATTTTTTATTTAGATGTCTTGAAAAAATACTTGAAATGCCTACCTTGATGGATACATGTATATACATATCTTGACTTTTTATGAAGAGCTCTTTACCTCCTTAACTTTTAAATCCATTTTTGCTACCTGGTTGAACAAATTTAATAATGTACTTAAGCTTACTCAAATTCATGTCACTGCTAACACTTAAAAACTTAAAAAAAAAAAAAGATGATCCCTAAGTTATTAGCTTCAGTTCTTAGCTAAAAATAAATTATCCTCTCTATACAATGAGAATTTGAAAAGGGAATGATTGGATCCATTCCTTTAATTACTTGAGAAAAAAAAAGATTTTTTTTCTTTTTTTTTTAAAACAACTTTCCCCAAAAAGCATGTCATGAGGCAACTTGTATTAGAATTCCTCTTAATATTTTGATTAAGCCCTACATGTTGCATTTATACATGAGTGAAATATTTAAAAGATTGATTAAATTTTTAAGGGGAAAAAAAAAACCCTGAAATGTAGAGTTGAGAGATTACTTATGTATTTTATCTTTATTATGTTATTTGAATTTTTTAAGGTCTTTTCTGAAATGTCACTCTTTCTACTTCTAATTTGAAAACCAAACAAAGCATATCATTTAATTGGCCTTAAACCTAGAAAAACAACGGAGGACATGACCTATGTAGTATATAAATTGTACAAGTTCAGAGGATCTTAGATCTTAGTTACAACTAGATCATTTGTACAAGTTGGTTTATTCATTCAACAAACATTTGCCATTCTGAAACAACTAAGAACCTGACAGGGAAAGTCTCTGTCCTCCTGTAGTTTAGGTTTGAGTTGATAGTGGTGGGAGGGAAGTGGGGAGGGGAATTGTCACAAAATGAAATCATGAAAGTGATCATTGCAGATTGTGAAAACCACTTTAAAGGGAATAAATGTTCTGGTGTGGTCAAAAATTGGAAGCAGAGAATTATTTAAATGGGAAGGAAAACGATCAGAAAATTATACTTAGGATGAACTGAGACATAAATGGTAAAGAAGACTCAAGAGTAGAATCTTCCCTACAGAAAGTGAATTTGCCTAATTTAGGAAAAAAAAGAAAAAAAGTAAAGTTAAGATATTTTATGAACTGACAGGAAGCCAGTGTTACTAAAGCCAAATGGTAGAGAATGTGCACAACCTCTGGTCAATTTAGAGAGAAGCTCCAGTGCCAAATTTTGCAGTTTTTAGCACAGTAAGTTTTATTTTTTATTATATTCTTATGGTATACAGGAGGGGGGAAAAAGCATATGAAAGATGGTAAGAGTGGAGGGATGTTTAAAACAAACTATTCTAGTTTTATATAAATGTTTGCTATAAAACAATAAATCACTAAAATCCCACAGTGTATCCAGTTATAGCTAGAAATTTTTATATTTAGAAATGATCTGTAAAGTTGAAAGCAAATCAGATTTCATTTAAAGTCTGTAACATTGGCCACTCATGATCATAGGGTATCAATAGAGCATAGGAAACATGTCAGTCACCTCAGCATGAATAGAAATACAGTGGTGTTTCTCCATCATACTTCAATGCATAAGTTAATTTTTCCTTTTGGTAATTTTTAAAATGCTGAAAAAGGAAATGTTTGGATAACATGTATACAGCTGAAGTATAATGTAACAATGATATTCTAATATGTCCATAAAGGAAAAAAACACAAAGATTTTACCATAATTTATTTAAGTGTGATTCATTTTACATAAATCATGAAACACTCAGAACAGCAAATTTCACACAGCCACAGTTTCTTCTTTCACTTATAGAACTGCCTTTTGGATTCATATTCCTATATTAAGGAGCCTTTGTTATATTGCTTACATTTGTGTTTTCACTAAATAATGAGGATAATTTATTGTCATACTTTGTTACAGTGTAACTTTTATATCTTCAGGTGGAGCTGATTTGGATGCTTTTAAACTTATTAGGGGGTCTCTGTAATATTATCAATTCCTGAAGTTTAATTCTTTGTGTTGATCAAGATGTTTTGAAAAAAACATTAAATATACTTTTCGTAATTTTCTATTTAACATAAACACAATTGTTGCTATCATTTTCTCTAAATATGCCATGGTAATTTTAAATTTAAAGCATAGGGATTTATATTCGCTGTATTAGATTCATTATTTATTGTAGGCATTTGGAAATAAAAGAATGTAAGTACTATATAGCAATGAGAACATCCATGTAAATTGATTGACTTTTCTTTAACCCACTGAGCCACCCAGACACCCCTTGATTGACTTTTCTTTAACATAGATCTAGAAAAGTAGAAGTAAGTTATATTAAAAATAACATAGGTGAGAGATAATATAGTTGGGGGATTTTTAAATCTCTTTGATATGATAGCAGGGTTTTAAGGATCTTTATTAATCAGCTGAGGAAGAGAAATTAAATGTTTTTCTAACCTCCATCAGTAGTTGCTGATATTGCTTTAAAGCACACATTCACTCACATCATTCTTGTTTTAGGACATCTATTAGTTTCTTATTTTTTCAAGTTTTTTTTTTAATTTTTTATTTTTGTAATTTTTTATTTTTTATAAACATATATTTTTATCCCCAGGGGTACAGGTCTGTGAATCACCAGGTTTACACACTTCACAGCACTCACCAAAGCACATACCCTCCCCAATGTCCATAATCCCACCCCCTTCTCCCAAACCCCCTCCCCCCAGCAACCCTCAGTTTGTTTTGTGACATTAAGAGTCACTTATGGTTTGTCTCCCTCCCAATCCCATCTTGTTTTTATTTAAATTCTAGTTAGTTAACGTGGAGTGTAATATTAGTTTCAGGTGTAGAATTTTGTGATTCATAATTTACATACAACACCCAGTGCTCATCGCAAGTTCCCTCCTTAATACCCATCACTCTTTACCCATCCCTCCACCTTTCCTCCAATAACCCTCAATTTGTTCTCTATAGTTGAGTCTGTTTTTCTAGTTTGCCTCTATCTCTTTTTTATTTTTGCCCCTATGTTTATCTGTGTTGTTTTTTAAATTCCATATATGAGTGAAATCAGGTGGTATTTGTCTTTCCCATACTAATATCCCAGTGTAGGGACTAAATCAATAAAGTAACTGAAGACAAAAAATTATATAGAAATAATTTTTAAAACCATGCTGAGTGAATTTTTTTTTCTTTCAAATACAAATATCAATAAATATTTTCAAAATGCTTAACTTCTTTTGGTTTCTAAATCTGAACCCAAGGGCACCTGGGTAGCTTAGTCAGTTAAGTGTCCACCAACTCCTGATTTCTGTTCAGGTCATAATCTCACAGTCACAGGTGAGACCTTCAATGGGATTCTGCACTGGGCGTGGAGGCCTCTTGGGATTCTCTCTCACCTTCTCCCTCTGCTCCCTCCCCCTGCTCCTGTGTGCTTTTTCTCTCAAATAAATAAATCTGAACACAATGAGAACCCAATCATCAAATAATGTATATATTCAAAATTGTCCCATTTTGAATCATGGCATTTTAAAGAAAAAAACACAAGTTTATTATGCATGTGTTTTAAGAGCATTATGAAATGCAGTTCTCTGTTTTATGCTATCCTTTATTTCTTATAAGCAAAGGAATGCCTAGAAGAGGTACTGAAAATTTCTAGACAAAGAATTTTAAAAATGTTTCAAACTTTTTCAATTCTTTCCTATATTGTTGGAAGAAATTGTTTTGGTTGATGAGTTTTTAGAAATTTCCTTGGATCATCAATAATCAATCACTGTAGTAATTAGGGAGGCATATAATTTGAATTATGCTTATATATATATATATTTCTGATGTTGATTTTTTTATTTTTCATACCTCAACTATATATATATCTGAGTCCCAGTGCTAAGAATAGAGTAATGCTATTTTTTATCTTCAAGCAAACCATTATATTTTCCCTCTAATCAATTAAAATGTATCAGTATCACATTTTTTTCTAAGAAAATGTAGATGTACTGCTTGTGTTAGTTATGTACTACCATTTACCAAATTACTTGAAAATTTAGAACTTAAAACAGAAAAAGATGCTTAACATGATTAGTCATCAGGGAAATGCAAATCAAAGGCGCAGTGAGATACTACTTCACACTACTATAGCAAATTTCTGAAGGCAGATAATAACAAGTTTTGGCAAGGTTGTGGAAAAATTGGAACCATCGTACACTGCTGGTGGGACTGTAGGCAGTGCTGCCACTTTACAATACAGTCTGGCAGTTCCTCAAAACTTCAACATGGAATTATCGTATCATTCAGCAATTCCATTCCCAGGCATACATCTAAGAGACATGAAAATGTATTTCCAGTAAATAAATTACAAATGACTGATCAAAGCAGGATTATTTATAATAGGATTATTTATAAGAGTGGAAACAATTCAAATACCCATCAACTGATGAATGAATAAGCAAATATGGTACATCCATAGAGTAGAATAGAAATGATTTGGTAAAATGAAAAGAAATCAAGTGATATATGCTACAACATGGATGCCCCTCCAAAACATTTTAAGTAAAATAAGCCAGTGACAAAAGACCACATGTTGAGATCTCACAAAACAAACTGAGGGTTGCTGGGGGGAGGGGGTTTGGGAGAAGGGGGTGGGATTATGGACATTGGGGAGGGTATGTGATTTGGTGAGTGCTGTGAAGTGTGTAAACCTGGTGATTCACAGACCTGTACCTCTGGGGATAAAATATATGTTTATAAAAAATAAAAAATTAAAAAAAAAAAAAAGACCACATGTTGTATCATTTTATTTGTATGAAATGTTCATAAGCATAGAGATAGAATGTCTCTATGTCTAGAGACTGAATTACATCAGGTTGCCTAGGACTAAGGGTTTGAGAAGCAGAAGGTGATGGGGTAGGGGGAGGGGGGTGACTGCTGTTGAGTAAATATTTATTTTTGGGATAATAAAAGTATTCTAAAGTTGGATTATGGTAATAGTTGTAAATCTATTTAGTATCACTAAATTGAGCACTTTAAACTGGAAAACTTTATGATATGTCACTACATCTAAATAAAGTTATTATAACAAAAAACCAAACACTTATAATCATATTTGTGTGTGTGTGTGTGCGTGCGTGCACATGTACGTACGTGCACGCACCAAGCTGGTTGGTTCTGGCACAATGTCTTGCATGATGTTACTGTCAAAAGTCAACTGGAGTGGCACTTGGGGGGCTCCATCAGTCAGACAGCTGACTCTTGGTTTTGGCTCAGGTCATGATCTTGGGGTCCTGAGATCAAGCCCCACATCTGGCTCCATGGTTTGTGTGGAACGTGCTTAGGATTCTCTCTCTCCTCTTATGCTCCCTACCCATACCCCTCCCTAACCACTTGTGCACTCTCTCCTTCTCTCTTCCTCTCAAAAAGAAAGAAAGAAAAAAATAAAAAGAAAAAAGTCACCTGGAATCACAGTCATTTGAAAGCTTCACTGGACTGGAGGATTCATTTCCAGTATGGCTGACTCAATTGTCTATTACCTGAAGGCCTCATTTCCTTGCCTTGAGTTTCTCTATACAGAGCAACTTCAGTGTCCTCATGACATGGTAGATGACTTTCCTCAGAGCAAGTGATCCTAATAAGGAAAGCAGAAGCCACAGTGTCTTTTATGATCAAGCCTTAGATATCAGGTATTGTCATTTTCACAATATCCTAATTGCTACACAGGCCAGACCTATATATTGTTGGAAGATACTACACAAGGCTGTGACTTTTTGGAGATGAGAATCATTAAGTGATATCTTCTCTAAGCACATTTTCTAACTTGAAATTAAAATGCATATTTTACATTAAAACAATATTTGAAATAGGGACAGCTCCATAGAATTTGGGATATGTATTTTGTATTATATTTCCAATGACTTGACTTTTTAAGCCATTCTTCTCAACTTAATTCACATTATAGAAGGAATCCATTGGAACACTATGATATTTGCTACACGTGTCAGAAAAGGATCTCATATTATTATTCTCACATTGCTAAAGAATTTCTCAAAGACTTTTATGGCAACAGAGATGTGCAAAGAATTATTAACTATTGAGGATTTTTTAATTGGACAAGAATAACTAGTTATAGTTTCTAAATTTCAGTGTTCTAAGAAAAGCAATTATTAGCAAGATTTTATTTACATATTTTCCCCTGTGGTTTGCAAGCTGAAAAGCTGCTGACATTTGTATTTCCACAAATATTTATTTTTTTCCTGGTATTTTATTTAATTTATGGTAACCGTATACATGAAATTAAAGGTAACCATGGTATAGACAATCCATATAGGCCAGGTCAATCTGGCCTAGTGTTGACCAGGAGCCTTATTGATAACATAAATAGTGAATTAACACATGTTTTGTATATGTATGATGTACAATATTCTTACAATAAACTAAACTAAAGAAAAAAACGTTAACAACAAAGTAATAAGAAAGAGAAAATACAATTTTATACTGTATTTATTTGAAAAATGTGTATATAAATAGATCTGCATATTCTTGTTCTTAAGTCTTCTTGCTCTTTTACCAGGTGAACAAAATAAAGATTATATTACATATACATATCAAACAGAATTTTAGAGTACCTTTCTTCTCTTTGTTCACCTATTTCCTATATATTTCATTCATGACTGGCCACATCATCTTCTCCACCACTGCTCAAGTTTTATTCCACTTCTCTGCTACCGTAACATTTGTATATCACTCTATCATTTTGAAATTTTGCCAAATCATCTAGCTTAACATCTAGACTGAAGATTCTTGTGAGCTTATGGGCTTTTCCTCTGCATCTCCAAACCTACTGTGTAACACCTTGTAAATTATAGACACTCAATAAAATGAGTTGTTTACTTAGAGTTGGAAAGGATATACAATGTCATCTCTTCTAGCATCCTACATTAATGAGGAAATGCCTACTATGGCTATCCTCGCAGATGACATTCAGCTTCTGTTTTAGTAAATTGATTATGAGGACAATGTTTGGCATCTTATTAAATTGCTTATGATATAGTTGTCATTTTTTTTCAAAAATTTTAAGTGTTGGTTAATTGAAATATGTTTCCCTTTGACTTGTAATTATTTATTTCTATCTTTGATAGTAATAAAATATAGCTTTAAGATTTCTGAGTAGTTTCAAATGTATTGATCATCTCTATTATGACCCCAAACTATATTATTCAGATCTCAGCAATCACAGATTTCCCCGATTTTCTTCTTATGAAATAGTTTTCATGCTTTGTCACATATTATTTTCCTCTCAGTTATCTCCAGTTCACCCTAAAAATGGCACCTTGAACTGAAAACAAAACCAGTCATATACAGAGGATAAAAGGCTAAATATGTACTGTTAAACATCTATTGAGGAAGGTTTTTGTATGTGATTTAAAATTGATCTCTCACAGTGGTAATTCTGTGGTCAGTTAATTCTGCCTGAGGTTTTTTTCAAATGAAATATTAGCAAGGGCCATTTTAAATAATTTCATACTATTCATTCCACTGATTCTCTTTTAAAAATAGGTTTAGTCCTGCTTGATGCTAGCAGGGGCAGGCAGAACATTCCCCACAATTGGGTACTATAAATAAGAATGCAACCAAATTATCAAAAGCCACCACATCATCAGAATGGGTTCTATCTAATCTCATTCCGGGAGTTGCTTCCATGCAGGACCAATATTATAAAGGTATTACCAATTAAAGAAGATATCCATGAGTAGTTTACTTACTTTTACCACATGTGCAGATGAGACGAGAATTCTGTAAGACCTAATAAATTTTGAACAAGCAAACTCATTATAATTCCTGTTATAGTTAAGCATTGAAGAACTCTTGGGTTAGTGGTAACAAATCCTCACATAGTCAAAAATATGCTTCCAACTTTTAACTCTCCAAAAATTTCTGTTGACCAGGAGCCTTATCGATAACATAAATAGTTAACTACCACATGCTTTGTATATGTATTACATACAATAAACTAAGCTAAAGAAAAAAAATGTTGCTGACAAAGCAATAAGAAAGAGAAAATGCATTTTTATACTATATTTATTTGAAAAATTCTGTATATAAATAGACATGCATAGTTCAATCTTATGATGTTCACAGGTCAACTGTATTTTTAAAGATTTATTTGTTTATTTTAGATGAAGAGAAAGAGAGAGAGCACTCAGGGCTGAGGGATAGAAGGAGAGAGCGCCTTAAGCAGACTCACATGATCTTTGAGGTCACGACCTGAGCAGAACCCAAGAGTCTTGCACTTAACCAGCTGTGCCACCCAGGCACTCACAGGTCAACTATATTTAAAGCCATGGTCATTTTATAGTAACCAATCCTTTGTCCCATGTGCACACCCTTCCTGAACCACTCCCAGGTCTGCTCCTAAGATGGAATGAGCTAGAGCTCATTTTGTTCAGCATTTAATTACTCTCTAATTCATTTGCATATAGCTTATCATTTTATAATATCATTAACATACAGAGAAGACAGCCATAACTGAAATATAAGTGGAATATAAGTGGTGGCATCTATGCAATCCAGTATCATAAAGACCCTCTTCTTTATTTAATAAAACTCCTAATGTATTCTTTGGTTCATCTTATCCTTATAGTTGCAGGAATACAGATATTCTATATTTCTTTTTCTCCTAATATCTCCTTTGAACTCATTAACAACATACTTTATTGCTACCAACTAAACCTAAAACTTTTCCCTTCTTCAGTATATTAGATTGCCCACATGACAAATATTGAAGTAATCATAAATAATATAGAAGAAAAATTTAAAAATTATGTATCTTTGGCTTAATAGTAATAATAGTGAGCATTTATTAATGTTTAATATGAGCAGGTACTTTGCTCCTGGTGTCATATGTCTCTCTCTCTCTCTCTTTTTTTTTTTTTTAAGTATAGTTGACACTCAGTTTAACATTAATTCCATGTGTACAGCATAGTGATTTGACAAGTCTATACATTATACTATGCTCACCACAGGTGTAGCTACCATCTGTCATTATACAGTGCTGCTATAATACTGTTGACTATATTCCCCATACTGTACCTTTTATCCCCATAGTGTATGGGGATATTCCCCATACTGTACCTTTTATCCCCATCGTGTATTCATTTCATAACTGGAAACCAAGATCTCCCACTTGCCTTTATTCCTTTTCCTCATCCCCTTTGGCAACCATCAGATTTTTCTCTGTATTTATGGGTCTGTTTCTTCTTTTTGTTTGTTTGTTCACTTGCTTTTTTTGTTGTTGTTGTTGTTGTTGTTTTGTTTTTTCTAATTCCACATGTAAGCAAAATCATATGGTATTTTCTTTCTCTGTCTCTGACTTATTTCACTTAACATAATACCCTTTAGGTCCATCCATATTATCAGAAAGGATAAGATCTCATTTTTTTGTTATGGCTAAGTAATATTCCATTATATATGTCATATCTTTTTTCTTCATCTATTGATGGATACTTGAGTTACTTCTATAATTTGGCTATTGTAAATAATGCTGCAATAAACATAGGGGTGAATTTATCTTTTCAATTAATGTTTTCATTTTCCTTGGTTAAATACCCAGTTGTGGAATTACTAGCTCATATGGTATTTCTATTTTTAATTTTTTAAGAACCTCCATACTGTTTTCCATAGTAGATGCTTCAGTTTACATTCCTACCAACACTGCATGAGGGTTCCTTGATTTCTACACCCTGGCCAACGCTTGTGTATTTCTTATCTATTTGATTCTAGCCATTCTGACAGGTGTAAGTTGATATCTTATTGTGGTTTTGATTTACATTTCTCTGATGATTTTTAATATTGGATATCTTTTCATGTGCATTGACTATCTATTTAATCTTATTTGGAAAGATATCTATTTATATTTTCTGCCCAATTTGTATTTTTTTTTTGTTTTAAGATTTATTAATTTATTTTAGAAAGAGAGGGCATGAGCACACAAGTCAGGGGAGGAAGAGACTGTCCAAGCCAACTCCCCACTGAGCTCAGAACCCAGTGTGGGGCTGGATCTCATGACCCATGAGATCATGACCTGACCTGAAACCAAGAGTCAGATGCTTAACTACTGAGCCACCCAGACACCCCTTCTGGCCCATTTTTTAACCAGATATGTGTGTGTGTGTGTGTGTGTGTGTGTGTGTGTGTGTGTGTGTGTGTGT